>NC_056737.1:352824897-352924897 GCF_019279795.1 Protopterus annectens | reverse complement strand
CTAGGCAAATATCAGTCAGTCAGTAATTGGCAGTGACTGAGTAGCTCAGTTTGTTAAATGCTCTGTATATAGTACATTTTGCCATGCACAGACCAGGGTTCAAATCCAGTGCTATGTAACACTAAATATTACTGTAGCAGTCACGTAATCCTTATATATTCTCTCTCCACAGGAACTACAGGCAAATGGGTGAGGTAGCCCATATTATGAGTAGATAATTGGGTGTTTAGATGTCACAGACTGTTAAAATCATTAGCAAGAATGCGCTCATCAGCAATGTTCAGTCAGAAATAAACTGTGTAATCCCATTATGGCTGTATGCCTGGAGTGTCTGTTAAAAGTTGCTGCAGTCAATTAATACATCCTATGCAGATGTCCCCTGTAGTCAGTGCTATTGGGTTCTATTCCCATATCTGCCAATTAAGGCATGACAGCTCTTTAGTGTCTGTATTGTGCACATACATGTCTCTCAAGTGTCACAATTTCACGTTATGTAATTAATAGTGTGTAATCTGGCTGTCACAGGATTACCATGGAAATGATTACCTAGATTGCAAAATATCAGCAAATCTGCACACAGAACACCTTGGTAGTTGTATAAGTCCACCTGATGTGCAAGGGTTCTGTGTAGTTGTGTACCTACAGTTGTTACTGCTTGGCCCATAGTGTCCCATGCAAAAAACTTAGGAGGTATGTAAGTGCTAAAACATCAGCTATAGGAGACTTGTATTCACTGTACACATAAACAAAATACAGACATGTAGAGTAGATAGTAGTACTGCTGTCAAAAAAATAACCGGAAATGTTACTAATGGACTGTTTTTTTTCTCTCTCCCCACCTCTAATCTTCATTTATTTCTTATTGTTATTCATTGGTTATGGTTTACTGTTAACTTATGTTGCTACAGTAACTGTATTTTGGGACATGTGTTTTATTATTGTTTTGTTTTATAATGATTGCATGTTAACACATCTTGTTAGATTACCCATTTTGTTGGTGTTATGCTGTAAATGATACTGGCATGCTGTTATACTGACTGGTCTGTTATTTATTGTTGTGATTCACATAATATACATTGACATGCAATTGGGTTATTTCCAGTATTCTGCCATGCTGTTATTATTAACAATGATTTGTTCACAATTAACCTATAGTTATTGCTATATCTCCATTACCACAGCATTTCAGGGTAGGCTGTTTCTGGGTGATATGCCTACCTTGCCTCAACAGGCCATGGCACCAGATTCTAGCATATCTGGGACTCAGACTGGTGGTGACCCCTCCACTGCCCCTGCACCTCCTGCGGTTTTGGGTGAGACCGCTTCAGGGGAATGGGCCCGGCCTTCTCCTGGGTGCAGTGGTAATGGAGGCATTCTCACCCAGGCTGAACTGCTGGTCATAGTACACAGAATTGTTCACTGGAGCTATGAATCCCACCTGCACTGGACTGATAGCATGCTGGCAAACCTGGTAGGGCAGCCTCACCCCGGTGCCCAGCCTCCAGCACAGCCACCCTTGGAGCAGTGAAGGAGCAGTGTTAACAGTCCCATGGGGGGATGTGAGTCACACTACTGCCATCTGGAGGCATGTGCAACTTGGATTCCACAACACCCTCCCCATCCAAGGTGTTCACCTACCTCATGTGTCATACACTGCCCCTGTCTGCTGTCTTGTCTGTTTGAAAATCCATCCTCTCCTACCAAACTTACCTCCTTACATGTACCTAAGTCCCTTCCCTAAACTTCCACTCTCACCTTAATAAAAAAAAAAAAAAAAAAAAATATATATATATATATATATATATATATATATATACACTTGTATGCACTGGCTCTCTGGGGTTTGAGAGCTCATTTTCATCTACAAAATCTGTAAAAGTGCACAGCTATTGCTGTACAAGAAATGGATAGCTATGGTTCTTTTATATACCCTTCCTGCACATCCCTACCTCCCTTTCACTATGTTTTTCCCTTGCTTGTCCCCATTTCACCACTTTCCTATCTCCCCTTTTTTGTTTTCTTTATATTTTTTAGCATGGAGCTGCACAGCTGCCATGTCATACAGCTTTGCTTAGCTAAACAGAGCTGTGATTAGTATATGTGTTTATAACATTGTAAGTAACATGTACAAAATAAACACCTCTGCCATGTTTTGAACCCAAGACCATCACACCGCATTAATCCACCATTCCATGCTGTTCTTAACTAAAACATGTATTTGCATCATAACATAGTGATTGCCAGTTACACTCATTGGCCGTGTCTCAATGGAGCTGTGTGCCATGCCATGCCACACACCACAAACTGGAATTAAAAATTAATGGGAAAAATAGGAGTGCTCCTGGAACTCTGGTGTAATAATACACCACTAGATAGCCAAAGACATAAAAATGGATGTAAGTGAGGCCTGCAATACCAGGTAAATGTGCCTTTGTATCAGCAACATGTAGGAAGACATCTTCTAAGGCAGCAATGGCAAAGAACATGTTCAACTTGGACCCTGGTGTAGAAATACAGCCATAGAAAGCTATACACATACTGATGGATGCAGACAATGTATGTCACAGCCTGTATGTCTGCACATATACCTTGCAAATATACTTTCTGTAACAGTAGCTCAGTCTGTTAAATGCCTTGCTTGTAGTCCATTTTGCCATTCACAGTCCTGGGTTCAAATCCAGTCTTGTGTTGCAGTGGAATTACATTATTGTGAAGACAGCAATTAATGATTGAGTCATGCAATCTTTATCCATACAGGTTACTGCTAATTAATGAACTACTATCCAGTTTTGCAAGTCAGAGGCCTGCAGGTTGGGACACACTGCACATATACATATAGCATAAGTATATGTCACCTACTACTCTGTTATTGGCACTGTTGCATAACAGATGTACTTTAAGACTGCCTCTTCTCTTAATTAGTTTAACATAAGTAAGCAACAACTCCTAATACGTCTCAAATTCTACTTTTCCTTAAGTCTCAAATTCTACTTTCCTTTCAAGATACATCATATTGCAATTGTTATTGCCATTTGCTATGCTATACTTTACATATAAAATGTAACCAGAATACTAGAATTTTACTACTTATAACTTAGACCCTTCTCTATGAAACCATCTCCTTTTTTGACTTAGACCCATATTTGACTACTCCTATCAACCACTATTATCGCCTTATTACCACTGTTGTTGATAATTACTTTTAATATGATCTGTTTAATATGATTGTAAGTGTTAAAGTGTGAACCTCAATTACTTGTAATTCCTTGTACTTTGTTTTGGAGCTTTTCTCCCCAGGACTCCATTGAAAATGGGTACTTCGGGCCCAATGGACTATCCTGGTAAATCAACTACAAATAAATAAAAATAAAATAAATAAATCACATGCCTCGACTGGACTGTAAATGGTACCCTTACCTTATCTCTGCCATAATGACAGGGCTGCCACAGCTGCCACAATTACATGTACAGCTTGTTGTTCTCCAAAGGGCTCACACTGCTCCCTATCTGTTCTAGGCTGCAACAGCAGCCTGTAGCACACACATCTGTATGTAAAGGTAGCTACTACACACCTATCATACCTTCCAACACCCTAGCACAAGGGATCCAGGCACAGCCAAATGTAATGGGGGGACAAAGGTCCAGAGATTGGGACATGTTTTACAGTTTGCTCTTACATTGATAGCAAGTTGATACAATAACATATTTTGCATTAGTGTGGATATTCAGAGGGGTATGAAGTCTGACACTCAAATGTGTGTCTTCCAATACTGACATCAACCCACAATGTTTGCCATTGAATTGCCAGATGGGACACTGACCACACATATGAGGTGAAACTGTGGACATACTGCAAAAATCTCTACAGTTGACAGTTATGGTACCTCCCCTATGTGATGCTGCAGTCTCCACAACTCAGTAATGTTCATCTTAACAGCTAAGAAAGGGGCCCAGGTCTACATGAAGGCCTTATATATTGCACTATGGTGGCATGTCATTGGCTAGTGCAATTCAGCTGTTTTGGCTGCAATTACTATATCAGAGCCACAGACTGGTGCAGAGGCAATTACCTGCTAATGAGCAGTACCTTAAAAAGGCAAGCAGTGGGTTATATGGAAAAAGTCTGTATAAGACTTACCTCACACAGAGAGTGTATTTTCAAAAGATTACCAGAAGCAAACTTCAACAAAGTAGTACTGCACTCAACCAGGTATGTAATTGTTTTTTTTATATAACAGGATGCAGATGAGATAATGGAGGTATGTGAAATAGGAATGACAGCAGTGAGCCTGTCTTAGATCTATAGTAATGACATGTCATTGATACTCAGCTGTCCTACACATACAGGCATGCCTCTCAAATGTCCCTGATTTCCACTCACATCTTAGTTCTGTCCCCCTTATCCCCTCCTATAATGGTTGACTGTTGTAGGGAAGCTGGTAAATTACACATAAAATATGTGACAATAAGTAAGGGTGTATGCTCTTGTAACATCAGAAATGTACACTAATTCACCTCCTCTCATTTTGTCATTGCCTCATATAAATAGTTCTAACATTTTAAAAGTGTCCCTGATTGTCCCTGATGTAGTCTGGCTAAGTCCATGATCCTGTTTACGTTGTTCCATGTCTGGATGAGAGCTATGCCTAACATAGCTGTCAACCTATTACAGTAAGATATCTGAACAAAGCTAATTAATGGAGGGACAAAGGCCCAATTTAGGGACACTGAAACTATTCCTTGTACAAAGTAAGAAAGTGAATAAAATAACAGGTGTTACATTAGCATAACTGTGTTCTGAAGGGTATGGCATTTTAAACTCAGATGTCTGTCTTTATTTTCTGACATCAACCATCAAAGATTGTCCAGGCTTTTGTCAGAAGTCCACAATGTTGTGTGAAAATGACCAAAATTTTGAGGCAAACATCTTGACATTCTGCAAACATCTATATAGTTGATAGGTATGATGCCTACAGGGAACATATACTACAGCAGGTTTGCATTGTTTTCTGTTATTGTGGCACACTGGTGTTGCTGGACTGTCCCCATATAGTGGTTGTAATAGCACACTGCAATTTATCTGGCAGTGGCTGTATGAGATATTAGTGGCTGTTTGCCCATATGGGACACACCACAATAGACTGAAGTGCTAGGTGAAGGAACATACAGCAGAATCTGTCATGGCACACAGGGATATACCCTAGTATTGCTACTGTCTTGCTGGTATCCACACACATAGTGTGTTGCCAGACTGTGGGGTATGATGTGTGAGTGAGCAGTGGATAGTGCAGGTTTTTATGGGTGCGCTGGATTTGTACATAGCGGATGTCCACATATCTGGGCCTGTAATGTGTTCCCCTTTTGTTATCTTTCAGGAACCATGTACTGTAGAAGACATGTCCCCTTCTCAGATGCAGAGAATGGCATGATAGTGGATGGACTGAGACAGCACCATCAGATCTTGTTGTCCAGGGGGAGGCATAATCGGGAACAGTGGGCAGCAGTGTGGGCAGACCTTTTGCAGGATGTCAGTCAGATTGGCCAACAGGCCAGGATCTATGAGCAGGCCACAGACATGATGAAATCTGCATGAAAAAGGGCAACTGATGTTGCCAGATTTTGTGCTGCTACCGGTGGAGGGCTTGTGACAGAACAGCAACTGTCAGCCACAGAGGAATTCCTGGTGATCCTAGGGACAGATAACAGCTCCCAGGCATCCATCACACCATACAAAGTGGAGGTCGGTGCCACAGTCTCCACAGCAGAGGAGCGTCCAGGTACGTGTAATGTGTTTACCAGTGTAATACTGTCTCAACCATTGTGGCAGGCTGTACATAAATGCACATGGAAGTCTATCTGCACAGGGGAGTGTTGGAGTTTACGCTCAGTTGTGCACACATACTTAGAATGTAAGCAATACAGCCAGTATCACAGTAGCTACTGTACATGTGGATATATGCACATATTACCTTGTAGTGCAGCAACATTTGGTGGTGCTGACAGTACCTCTCCCTCACCTTTTCATAGGTCCATCAGATGTGGCCCATGTCCATGGTTCTGTACCTGGTAAGTGTGATACTGTTTTTTACAGATTATATATATATATATATATATATATATATATATATATATATATATATACCCTATAAAAGTTAAGGTCTGCCATATTGCTCTATGTACAAATGTCATGTTTAGCCAGAGTAGTATATTTGTATGTTCCATTCTGGAACAGTTAACTATGGTTCATAGACTGGATAATCACAGGTGTGTATTTGAACAACTAATGACACATTTGTACTTAATAGTTATGAGCAGCTACACAGCCTGGTATACAGGAAGCAACTACTTCAAGATGTCTGTTCAAACACAAAAGGGAGATGGTACATACCTCAGACAATGAGACTAGTATAGGCATATCATTCTCAAGATAGGTATACTGGGTTTTATGTGTAGTTCTATCATGTATACTGTCATATTACATACCTTACAGGCAGATTGTACTGGCAACTTTAACTGAATGTGACTGAAGGGCATGTTACAAAGGGCTTGACTTGTCTGTGTATGTTGTTGTGAGGATGTCTGTTGTGCATGGGAGTGAAGATGAAAAGATGCGAGACTGGAAATGCAGTTGTGGATCCTCATTTGTATGAGTCTGTGTGGATTACCATACATTAAAGTGTTGGTAGCAATGTATTGCTTTTGACTTGGTTTTCACAGGTGACCGGGGGGGTTGGAGTCTGTCCCCCTCACAACCTGATGTCAGTGTCTCATCAGACTCTGATGATGATGGTGACCATAGTGAGGCACAGGTGGGATTGTTGGGGGCTAAGTCTGTCCCAGAGGTTGATATACCTTTTCTGCCCCCATTGTCACTGCACACAGTCAGTATTCCCACACGCACCCAGTCCCCAGAGGCCACAGATATTTGACAGTCAGAGGATGGTGACATTGAACAGGACAGTGTGGCAACTATGGTGTTAATGAGTGTAGATACTGGCCATAGCCAGAGAGATGGCAAGGTCCCACACAGACAGATTGACAGGGGTGCTCATAGGAGGACTGCGGTCCATCCACCACCCGTTGCAGGTGTCACTCAGCACATGTTTCAGGCTGTCATGGAGGCACAGGCATGTTCTGAATGCAACACAAGATGGATGCTTAGGGTTATGGATGCAGTACAGTCTTACATCTATGACTGCCTCCACCACATTGAGGACACCCTGGATTGGTTCACTGATGCAGTGGACAGATGGTGGGCTGAGACATTGTCTATCTTGGACCACACATTGTCTGTGCTGGAATATCTGGTTGGAGTTGTGCGTCAGATATGTGGATATAGGTTAGCAACACCATCTGCTGAGTGTCCGTGTGACAGTTATGCTCCAATAGTGGCTGTACCTCCAGCTCTACAGAGGGCAGGGTGCTGTCCACACCACCACATGGCAGGCCATGGGTACATGCTTTTGGGCAATCCTGTAGGGGACACAGCCCCAGCAGACAGCAGGCACCCTCAGGTACTAACACAGCATCTGAGCTTGGGTATGGTGGTGTCAGTGCTACTCCTGGCAGAGCCAGTTCCCGTGATTGTGGCCAGAGATAGTGAAATGTCCACTCTACCATGTATGGTCCACAGCTGTCCAACATACACATGTGTAGGGCTAGCACTGGACTTGACTGTATGCACTCACACACTCAAACACCACTGTCACCTACAGATCACAAACAGACAGACACAGCACCCCTCCATCGCCCATCTAACCTGCACACATTCCTGATTCACACACATAATTTCAACTGTGTGGCACAGCCTAGGCCTCTGGCACCCCCGCACCACGCCCTGTGCATGTGATGATACCTGTGCCACATCCCTGCCATCAGTGCCATTGATGCAGGGAAATGCTACTATGTGCCTGATGCACAAGGTGTCTACATTATTTGACATGTACTTGTTTAATGCAATATTTTTTTGCCATGCCACTTGTTGTGGGCCACAACAGGTACTGTATGCTGGCATGTGTCATGACTACACATCACACTTTGTGTATCTTTGTTGCATGATGTTGGAGTGGTGTTAGTGTTACAGAATGACACTTGTGTCACAGACCTGTGTATGTTTCTATTCCAGGAGGCTGAGGGGATAAACTATGGACATATGGCAGCAATACAGCAGCACAAGATGACATGGCAGCACAGCAGAGATATGACGTCAGCAAGGCATGGCAGTATACATGCATGGCTCCCTAGATGCATATGTGTAGAATAGTTTACCCAAGGCATGTGTTGAAACCATTATACATTACAGCACCTGGTCACCTATGTCTGTTTAAAGGTGACATTCCGCAGGCACAGGGGTCTGTGGGTGAGTGGATTATGTACTGTTGCGGCCTAGATCTGCTTCCTTTGGACAACTGTTGTGATGTGTACGTGCAGATAACCTCAACATTCCGAGGGGGTATGTGGGGACACCCTTACAACTCCACACACACACACACACACACACACACACACACACACACACACACACACACACACACACACGTGTGTGTGCGTGTGTGTATAACAGGGATGTCTCTTTAAATGTTGTGTGTGTGTGTGTGTCATGTAAATGTGTTACGTAGCTATATGTGGAGAGTCTTTGCATCATTTTAATTTATATAGCGATATATATATATATATATATATATATATATATATATATATATATATATATATATATATCTCGGTATCATATGTATATGCGATACATACTGATAGATACACTAATCATGTGTGAGGGGGATAGGGACGTACAGATATGTATACATAGCTTACTGTATGTGCAGACATATTTCCACATAGCAGGTCTTTGTGATGAAGAAGCAACACACTTGTGCTCTAGTTAGCTAGTTGTAGGAGCATGGCCAGTGGGACTGTCAGTGCTTGCAAGGTGATTCTGGACCACACGCAGGGTGACAGTCTGCATACCTGTCACTGTACATATTTTTGCAGAATATCTGGCATTTTGCCCCATATGTCTGGACTGTTCCTCATACATTTGTGGTGTTCAGGTATAATATTGTATAATGCAGTCACTGAATTGTACTAACTACTGACACATTTTTAAGTAATGCCCTTACATCCTGCAGCTACTCTGTTCTGTCGCAACCTGCTGTTAAACTAGTCACCTTCTAGGTTCATCAGAGCATGTGTAATGTCTGTCTGTAGTTTTAGCCATTTGACCCCCCCATTCTCTTTGACATTTTCCAGCTGTCTTGCAGTAACAGGTTGAGGGGCATGACAGTCTGTGGAAATACCACCATAATAGTACCAGATTAAAACCATCATCCATGCTAATGACCCTAGCCCAGTGAGCCACACCATCCACCAGACAAAGAGGTATCCTTCCTCACACAGTCAACAGCATACAGACATACATTGTCACCCCTGCGTTATGTGACACATATGATGTGTGGCCAGGTTATATGTCACAGCCCTGGAATTGGCTGGTCTGCTGATATATCATTGCAGACTTACTGCTACAGCAGTTGTGTGGGACCACTGATGTGTTGGGGGTGGGGGAAGAACAGCACTTAATCTGCTGACATAGACATGTATGCAAATATCATGTGACCCACTGTTTAACATCTCCATTGACTGTTGTAGTGAATATTCCAACCTTGAGGCCTAGTGAATATTATGGAACACATACTATTGGACTGGGTATCTGTAGTCCCATGTGGGGGTTACATCTCTCAAAATAGCCCACTATATGCCCTTGCATACATGCAGCAGGCCCATACATACGACAGCATATTATAGTACTCCTTACAAGTGGTGTGTAGGTGAATGACTTACCTTGCAAATGCAGTAATTGACAGAACTGCAGTTCAGGGCTGACTCTCTCTAATGCATGCAGAATACAGCCAGTACATGGTAAGGTACAGATTGTGTGGGTTGCCTGGCATAATTTGTACTATATGTATGCAACTCAGAGTAAGGTGGTAGTCCCTAGGGCCCTAGGTTGTCATTGAATGTGCTATGCATTGTCTCTTGGCCACAGCTAGGGCATAATGGGCACACCTATGACTGCCTACAGGGACATCCTCAGGGGTTTCTTCTTCTGAGTACCCCTGTGGGTGTGGCTGTGGAGACCTAGGCAGTGGTGGGGGGGCTGTGTACAACTTCCCTTTGCTGATCCTGCTGCAACTGTTTCTGCAGGATCATATTGTGTAGCATGGTACATACTGTGAACATCTGTACACATGTGGCTGGAGAGTACTGCAGGGCTCCACCAGATATATCGAGGCACAGGAGCCATGACTTCAGCAGCCCAAACACATGCTCTGTGATGTTTCTAGTTTGTTTGTGTGCTTCATTATGGCATTCTTCTGTGGGTGTGTGTGTGTATTTCTGATGGGTGTCATCATACACAGTTCTAGTGCATAGGCAGCATCTCCCAGTAAATGGCTGTGTGGGATGCCCCCCAACAAACATCTGGCACAACTCTGATGCATGCCAGATATGGGAGTTGTGATAATTGCCAGGTCTGCCAGCACACACATTCCTGATAATGCCCTGGGCATTGCATACAACCTGGCAGTTGATGGAGTGATACCCTTTGTGGTTGATGTAGATTCTACCCTCCTCACTGGGTGGTGCCTTGAAATGTACATGAGTGCAGTCTATGGCACCCAGTACCACAGGGCAGTGTGCTACATGGTAGAAGTGTTGCATATTGCTGTCCCACTCCTCAGGGAAGTGGGGAAAATAAATGTGCTCACTGGCATGTGGTAGCATGGCATCCAGGAACTGGTGGAGTACCCTGGATGCTGATGCCTGCAAGACCCCCAGCATTTCCCCAGCTGGTCTTTGGAAAGTACCTGTAGGTAGTACATAAGAGCTACACATACCTTTGTTTCTACTGGGATGGGTTCCTGTCTGCTGGCTCTGGGTTTGAGTTGAGGGCTGCAGAGCTTAGTGAGTTCTTGTAGTATGTTTCTGCCCATCCGGTAGCACTCTACAATCTCCAGCACATGTAGCTCCTGGAAGGTTATCCTGCACCTAAACACTCTTCTCCTTCTCAGTCTAGGCCTATTGTAAGCCACAGCAGCAGCAGCATTAACTTCAGCATCTAGCACATACAGATATAGCAGACCTGCAGCAGCCCCTAGCATTCCTTCAGTTAAAACTCCCAAGTCTGTACACCACTGGTGCAGAGTATGGGGGTGAAATCAGACTGTAGGTTGTATGCAACCTTTATACTACTCTACTGTTGGTGCTGACTGTGTGTTTGGCTATCCATGATGCATTCCACCTGCCAAGTACATCATTAAGAAGATTTAATGGCCCTAGTTTAAGTGAAATGGGATCATCATTAATTAACATATCACTGGCTTTCTCAGACTTTTTTTTTTTTTTTGGACAGCCTTCCTTGCTCAGCACTATGATGCACAACACAAACACACACAGCAAAGGTAAAAAATGTTCAGCAGTCATTGCACACACATGCTGAAAGGTCACACTCAGCATGGTGGCAGGCAATCCAAACACGCTGAATCACGTTCCCTGAAGGTAAACAAAACTTAGCAGCTAGTGTACACACACCTGCTGAACACAGTGGTGTGCCACACAAACAAGCACAGCTGAGCTCCAATGAGCTTACAAGTCCTCAGATACCCCCCTCCCTGATGTCAGCTAGCTCTTCTCTGGACACCAACAAGGTTCTGTTCCTACACGGATGGGATCAGTGGACACGGATACCCATTTGTGCTGTTTAGAAACCCCGCCTCAACCATGCACACAACCTGGAAATGACACGATTCTAGGCCCTGCCTCGTTGGCAACAGCACCATTCCACCATTGTAGATACTGCATGGAGGGTCCTATAATACATTACTGCCACATACTACTAAATTTGTTTTATACAATCGATTTTATTTTTTTTTTTCATAACAGCATTTTTGCACACTGAGACATGCAGCACAAACATACACAGATCATTAAAAATATATATATATTTCAAAGTATTTCCTATACGGTTTTGGACATGGTGGATACTTTTGCAAATATCTGTGTCTGCTATCCTATTTCTTTCCATTGAACTACACTTTTGCAGCCCCTGTTGTCTGTTTAAATTCCTGCACATGGAATTTTTCCATGTACACTATGGACACCAACACGGGTTCTGCAGGACTGCCTATCTGCTTGCTGGATCACTCTACCTCCCTCATTTGCATGCAATTAACCTGATTATGAGGCAATTTGCATTCCACAGATACTTTCATGTTGATGCATGCATGAGCATTGCCCAGTTCTGTTTACTGGATCACAAGCCTGCTTACTTTCATGTAACCAGTGTGCCATGATGTCTACATGGAAAAAAAGTCCATGTAAGCTTTATTAAATTGCCCCCTCTGACTTTAAGGAAGACATTTCACTAGACACTAGCAATAGGATGCAAATGAAAAGAGACATGTATTCCTAATGACTTTACTCAATTTCCAAATGAATAAATTATTACAGTTCAACCTCATCCTATAAGTTTATACTATTGTGATTTATTTTTGGAATTAAATAATATTTTTACAAAAATTCAGAGATGGGATCAGCATTTCTTTATAGTACAACTAGTCTAAGGAAATTGGAATAGTTAATGATATATGAGCTCTAATTTATTTAGTTTAAAAGACAGACGTTCTATTAATTTCTGTGGAGATTTATGTTTAATTTTTAAGGCAACATATGCTAAAGGGTTCAAATAAAACAGCACTGTACCTACACTTAGCAATGGATTTCATTGTGAATGCATTTTCTATTATTCATTGTGGTTAATTCATCATAGACTCCCTTCACCAAATTAATCAGCTCTGGAATCAACCCACTCAAAACTTCAAGTGGTTTTGCAGATATCTTGCTTCCCCTACCAACATGTGGATCCAAGTCCCCCGCACCATGGAACTTGTGCTTACCAAATCCATTGTCACAGAAATGAGGTACAGTCTCCCAAAATAAAGGAATGGTTGCTGGCACAATCTTAGAAACTGTACCAGCAATGATTTCTGTTGAAAACATTAATCAGCAAGTTCGCTTTCTGGGACATGGAGCTCAGAGAATGGATCTTCAAGGAGCTGAGCTCAGGAAAGTGTAGAGAAGCCACTGTTACTACCAATGCTGGAATGTATATTGTAGGTTTCTTTTTTTAATCATCACTTCCTGTGATGATGGTTATACCTTTATTTATTGTATTGCATGTAGACTATGATCCATTCCAGTGTAAAAGAGACTGACATAGTTTAGAGTTTAAAAGTTACAATGGCCAAAGCAAGTCTAGTTTGAGAAAGGTACTCATCTGGTGGAATGTTTAAATACACTAATTTGTTCACAGTGGAGAACAGAAAGAATAAGAAGGATAAGCATGAAGAATGGTAAAGAGAAAAATGGACAGACTGTCATTTTATGGTATGGAAAGATATAATATAAAGAGCAAGAATGACAGTTTGTATGGACTACAATTTAAAACAGAGTGGACATCTTTTTTCACAGAAAAAAAAGTGCAGTTATAGAATTGTTTACATTCAATGACAGTGGATACCCGAAATGAGGATAACTTTAACTTCCCTTGGATTAATGGACTAGTACTTCAAACTGGTATGGACGGGTAACTGCTATAATATGTAGCTGTTAAAGGCAAGTGACTAAAAAAAATTACATTGCTTATAGCAGTAGCTTTTTATGCATGCATGTGGAAAAACTTATGAAAGGCTATAGAATTTGGTCCCTGCCTAATGCACATTCCCACGATGTCAGCATCCTTATTGAAGGATGCAGTAAAGCTGTATCAGTGGTCAGAGACAGAGTACATGCATTTCTGTTATTGACCTCATTCCATGAGGAGTGTTTGACTTTACTGTCACTATTACCACTGTTGCTTGCCTGAGAATCTAAAGGACCTTTTTTCAGTGAGAGTTATTGTAGTAGTAAATCAAAACATCTGGATTTCTTCTAATGAGTGAGTAACTCTCAATTAGCATTTAATGTTCTCCTATACAAAATAATGTGGTTTCATGGTAAAGCCAGTAATACAACTGACTAGTGTAATAGGTCAATAAAAGCAGGGTTAGCAAGCACCATTGTCCATTAATCTCACTTCTCTCAAACAATCAGGGTAAACCATTATGTTCTGCACGGAGAAGAAGTTTGCTACTTGAACTTAACCTGAATAATTCAGTTGCCCTTTTTTTTCGGTAGTACTGCATTCTGCAAAGGGTATTCACAGAGTACATACCATGTACAAAACATAAAATGAATGAGAGGATAAAGGCCCAAAAATAGGGACAGGTTTTGCTTATTGCTCTTATAAACTTAGAAAATTGCTAGAGTTACAGGATTTGTGTTAGCATGCACTTTCTGAATGATATGAAGGCTGAATCTTAAATGTATGTCATTTAGTGATTTTGAGCCTTTTTTATTTGCCAGAAAATCACAAATTTGTTTGAGGAACAGACCCAAAATATGAGGCAAAAATCTGGATAGTTGAGAGATATTTATGTGATGAATGTTTTTAGAGTACAGCAGGTCATGTAAGAGATTCCTGATTGATTTTATTTTAGCATGCTATTAGTCTTCCTTTCAGATAGACATCAGGGTGTTCGACATATGTGTTTGTCCCTCATCAGCTAGTCACTGTGGCTGTTGAAGACATATGCATTGCTATTGTATAATCCCTTATGGGTATCCTTGCAGGCATTAAGTGGTCCTGCCAACATTCTAGAGATTAATGCTCATGCAATCCCCCCAATGATGCACTGCTGTTTGCAAGGTAACTTTCATTGTACAGGACTTTGTCTGTAGATACCTACAACCTCAGTCTTGCAGATTACGACCAACGATTACCCTTTTTTGAGGGGACTTTTAAATGCTTCTGCCATGTATTTGCACCCAAATTTACAGAAAATTCTCTTGCAATTCTAGTCCCATTCCCATAATAGCTAAAATGATGACTGCAATTTCTCAATCTGCTTCACAGATAAGAAATGTTCCTTATAAATATTACATAATACACTTAAGTCTATGGCACACTTAGAAGGTACTTTTAATAAACCACAGAGATATATAACTAAGTTGGCTCAAGCTGTGTCTTTTATCTCAAAGTTTTAAATTCAGTTAAAAAGTGTAATGGAAGGGGAAGAACCAAAATAGCTAATGTGCAACTGCTTTTCTGAAAAGTTCTGTATTGAGACTTGATTTACAGGAAAAAGCTAAGATTTATTAACAATTTCAATAGCACTTGCTTAGGATTAAAATTTAACAAGATTTTTGAGAAAATTTAGGGAAAATACAAATTTCCTGTCAGAAAGCTTTCCTTATTTCTACTCCCTGGAGTGAAAGGAAAGGAGTTCTATGCTCTCTCATTATGAGGCACCCACAAAGAAAGACCTTAACAAATGTACTAGAACATTTTATGAAAATTGATCATTTTCAAGAGGGACTTCAAAATATTCAAGATAATAGTTTTAAACAGATTTGCAGAAGTCAATATGAAAACACAATTCTCATGTACTGAATCTGTATTGAATGTATTGAATGTATTGTATTGAATCTGCCTCAACAGAGGTAGCTGGAAGATTGAATGAAAATGAGCTGACACCAATTTATCTGATAAAATAAAGCTTATGGTTGGCTGTTAAAAAGAAAGATCTTAAGACTGTTCGAGGAGGTGTAACCTGAGGAGCTGTGGTTTCCTGAAAAGGCAGAAGGTGAAGAATTTCTAACTTTAATTACTTCGATCCTTAAATTCCTGAAGTTATAAGAAGGTTTCCATTTTGGTATAAAGATGAATTATTATTCATTGGTCAAATCGCTTCTTTGGTCTATTGTAGTTAAATCCCTGTTATATCTGTTATATTTAGAAAATAACAGATTTTAAAGGAAGTTTGGCCAAAGTCACATTTAACATTTGGTCAAAGTGTAATAAAATTTTATAATGATTACACCACTAAAATACTAGAATAAAGAAGCAAGTGTTGCCCACTAATGAAGCTTTTGAAACAGAATAAAGTCCAAATATGTTATCCAGCAAGAGTTAAAATAATTCTTCAGTTGGGTTGAAGACTGTTAAAAAGGAGGTGACCACTTCTAAATTATTAAAGAACAAAGGTCTTGTGATTGTTACTGCGGATGTGGACAGATCTAATGCTTCACTTGAAAACACTTCCCAAAACCAAGGGGATTGATGCCACAGGGCAAAAAACAGTCAATCATCCCTGTCATGTACATTGACAGCTTCCAAAGACATAAAAGACTTAAATATACTTCCATTATAAATTTCAAATCTAGTTAGTAAATTAAATTTTTTAATTAAATCAAACAGAAAACAGTTCTATTTTGGGATTCTCTGAAAGCATATCTTTATGGGAAAATCATGGCTTAAACTAGAAATAGTTTTAAGAGTGGGAAAAATAATTGTTGGTAATCCAGGAGGAGCTACATATAAACAAAACTTCAGTACAGAAAGGAAGTAAAAAATATTCATTTTGGGTTAATGCCCTCAAAGATACCAAGACTTTTTGCATCATAAGACAGCTGAGGTCATATCAGAAATGTAATAAGATTATAACAGATTTAGAAGAAATTCTTATAGAATTTGAAATTATTTTACTGATATGAATCAGGTAGTGCAGAGGAGTTAATAAATCCTTTAAACACTTTCATAGAGAAGAATATAGGTTAAAAACCTTGATTGGGAACAATTAACTTCATTATTTAAAAATAAAACCTGAAGTAGTAAGCAAAGTTCAACATCTAAAACTGCAACAAAGCCCTTTGAAATTATGGAATTATATAAAAAATATACAAACTAAACCCTAATATAATTATATCCTTCTTTTGTGATGCTTTTCTGGAAATTAAAATATAAAAGTAATTCCTCCCTCCTTGAATACTTGCATGTATCTCTGATTCTAATAAAAAAGATCTTGTCAATGTAAATTATTCATTATATAGACCTATTTCACTTTTAAATGTAAATGATACATTATTTGTATTCAGTCTCACTGATCAGATAAAGAGAGTTATCCCCAATATAATTAATGAAGACCAAACTGAAGTTATAATTAGACATATCTAAGATAACAGCAAAAGAATGCTGACCTCATTAGATGTTGTTGCATATCATAACATGATAGAAGCAGCCTTTTGAGCCTGGATATTGAAGTGGTATTTTACTCTGAAAGGGAAAATATCCCAAATTAATTAATTGAATTAATTTAAAAATGCATATATTGGAAGCAAAATGTATATTAAAATTGTTCCCTTTTTGTCATACTTTTAGATAAATGTACAATGCAAGGTTGCCCTGTATTTATCACCCTTATTGTTTAACCTAGCAGAAAAAGTTCTTGTGGTAGCTTTTAGAAGAAAGAGCTTAATAAAAAAAATAAGTTTAGATAATCATCAAGAAGCAAACAAATCACCTTGTTTACTGATATTTTTTTAATTACAGATTATAGAACCTGAAAATGAAAGAAATACAAATTTTAAAGAATTTGAAATGTCCCTGGCTCAGTAATTAATGCCAAACCATTCATCCAACTCTCCTTTAATTGTCTTCAGCTGTTTGTTAACTTCATGCATTGGCAGCAGATAATATCAATTAAGTAAGCATGCTAGACTAAGACCAGGAATGCTTTAGAAATGTAAAGCTTTTGATTTTACTTACAGAGTGGATTTTTAGACAACTATGATGACTATCTTCTCATCCTAATTCTTGTCTTGTGCTATGCTTCTCCTTTCCTTGCTTTCCTGATTCCTGGTCTGTGATTTTGCTTGCTGATGTTAAGCCAGTAATTAATGAGCTCCCACTACCAAATTTCAACAGCCATCCTTCCTCCCCCATTGTATTTGACTTTAGACTACTATTGTCACACTTACACAAATCACAAAGTGCCAAAAAGGCAAAAGCAGTTGCATCTTGCTATATAGGTCTGCCAATTTCATGTGCTTGCTTAACTCATTTACAGCACCATTGTCATCATCACAGTTATTCTGTACATCAATAATGTTGCAGGCTAAGCTGGCACTACATGATAACATTAGTGAACAAGCAGGAAGTAAGAATAAAATGAAAACTAAAATCAGACTTTAAAGATGCTAGCCATGAATTAATGACACCCTCTCATTTTCAGTATCAAAAGAAAGTGAATTCCACTAAATTTGAGATTTTTAAGCCATTCGGTGCCTGTTGTAACAAGGTTAGGTTAGCACAATATAATTCATACACATGAAAATTGAAGTGGCCCATAGCGACCATTCATGGTGGTTAGAGAGGCCAGTGGGGGTCAGCTCAACAAAGGCATCCTAGTTTACAGTATGTGGGTATGTATCTGTATATATCTGTGTACCTATATATAGATATAGAGATAGATATAGATATATATGAAATATATAATGCGTGTGGGGAGGTTAGAAATGGTTGGGTGCAGAAGCAGACAGAAAAAACATGAAAGACAGACAGGGTACGTACAGAAGGTGGGATAATGGGATAATGGGACGTGCACACACACACACACACACACACACACACACACACACACACACACACACACACACACACACACACACAGACACACATAGTTTCCCCATCACTAGCTGTTCACTAAGATCAAGTAAAATCATTAGAGAGGAGAAAACACCTGGATGGAGATAGAGTTAAATGAATGGGTACCATGCCATCTTAGAGAGAAACACTCAAACATCAGTCAGTGGTCTGAGAATCAAGGACTGCTAGTAGCACAAATCAACATGACACACCAAAAGAAGCTCCATGGTGCTGAGGCAGGCATCCAGTTGTCATGCATCTTGGTAAGCACCAGGACATGGTTATATTCCTTCTGGCCACATTCAGAAGTACCTACGTCTTCCCTGGAGAAACGCCAATGAATCCCAGCAGAACCCCCCACCCCCACCCACATCATCCACAGCTGGGTGACCTTCATCTGCCTACTTAGAGTCAGACCTGCTAGCCACTAGCACTGTGTCGCTAGTGGTCAGGTTAGCTGGCACTGCTCCACAACCTCTATCACAACATGACCCTCAAAAGGATAAGGTAAATGGAACACATTAATATCCTCCTATGGTCCATATACAAGTACACTTACATATGGTATTCTACACATGGAATATGCATTCTGCTATTGGGAGAATTGCTTCTTCTTCCAGCGATATCCTGCCATGTTGAGGTCTTGTTCCTCCACATCTATAAAACAAAGTGTACACACCACTGTGCATAACAGGAGTATGAACAACTTAAAAATAAGTACAATGCTTACAATCCATGTCCAGCCCTCTACATGCTTGACTTTCATTACTGAAGCTGGTTAGGGCAACACTGTCAAAGTCTTGTCATACAAATACCAGGAGTTCTCACTGGAATCTGTGATTCTAGTGGCATAACTCACCATCCTGCTATGCAAACGTTTAGCAAGAGCGGGCAAAGGGGGCAGACACCCCAGGCATAAGGTGTTAGGGGCACAACCTGGAAGAGTATTTTCTGTTCCTGTGTGTGGTAAGTTGGATCAAGCAGCTTGTTACAAATGTAGCAATTTGTTTACTATAGTTTTAAAAAGTAGGAAATGTTTTTTGCTCATCAGTTGAAAAGCTGAAGGGGCAAGGATCTGGCTTGGAGAGCCAGACTGCGGGAACTTTATAGCACTTTGTGTAGTAAGCTGTGGCAAGTCAGAACAGGACTTGTACTGGACACTAGATGAACTAGCTTTGGGTCTGCAGATGAATTTACACCAGGCGACAACATTCTAAGAAACTATTATACTGCCCTAGACAAGTCCCTATGTAGGAAGAAGAATAATCTCCAGGATTCAATAACTGTTTTTCTCCAATAGTGTAGCAGCTGCTAGATGGAATATGGCTGCAGAGCGATCCAGTAAACAAGACCTGGGGCATGCACGAGCCTGCTAGCACTATTCTTGCACAGACACTACTGAATAATGCTAATTACCGCATTTTCTGGTGAAAACCATGCAAATGAGGTAAATTCGTGAGTCAGTAAGCAGGCAGGCATCCATGCAAGAACAGTGTGAGGTGCAGAAATATATTCGGCTACTAGCTGAATACATTTTTGAAAAAATCAAAACAGAGGCATGACAGCTCAAAGTAAAGCATCTATTATACTCCTTAGGCATGCCAGTTGCAAAATATATGGCCATTGGCATGGAAAAGTGTTGCAAAATTATAAAAATAAAAGTTTTTTTGGCCAATTTCGACCATTTAAGCATAGGGCAGCGGTGTGCAAATGGGATTGTGCCAAAAAAAAAACAAATGTGAAAAGGCAATTTTAAGTGAAATCTGCATTTTGCCATTATAGTCTATGGCATGCAGAATCAAAACAATAACAGGTAACACTGATTGCTAAGGAGGAAGGCTGTGGTGTAGTGGTGTAACCAGGGACTAAGGCAGCGAAGTATGCAAATTTTACTGAATCACTAAATGGGAGACCATTCTTTTGCTGCACCTAACCATGTAGGAGCTATAAGGCAGTGGTGTAAGCAGTAGAAGCAGCTGACATGAAAATGGGGGGGGGGTGTCATGCTTGGTGTAAGCACATTGGAGCGCAATGGCTCCCATTTGAGCTTAGCTAAGCACAGCTAAGCAAGGATGTGTGTTTGAGGCTGTATTGACTTATTCCATGAAATGAAGAGTGTGTTCGTGTCCAGGGTAGGGGGATTTCTACTGTAAAGTATTTATTTTAGCTAAATGGGTTTGTGTGGTGTGCACCAGGTCTAGAAAAAAGCTAGAAATAAGGACTGTTTACATTTGGGCACCATGTTTGTGCGGCGTACCTCGGGGCTTAATAGGTATAGAAATGGGAAGGGGAAAACAAAAAAAGGCAAATAGCAGAATATAAGCAATCATGTACAAATAAAATAGTAAGCAGGTGGAATGTATCATAGCCAGCCAATCATACAGGCAGCATCTGCAGCATAACAGTATAAACTGTGCAAACACCTTTCAGCCTGGTTTTCCCACAAACCTTGCATCTCTGGCATACACATGCGAGGGAATTTTAACCAAAAAAATGTTAGGGGCTGCAGTTGGTTTGATCTATCAGTATGTGCTAGAGGCTGAGGCCAATGAGGAGGATAATGCTGACAACCACCCTAGACTGAGGAGGAGGAGAAGAGTGTTCAGACCCAGGGTGACCTACCAGGGGCTACATGATCTGGAGATAGTAGAGCACTACAGGGTGGACAGAGACATACTTCAGCAAATCATCGAGCTGTGCTGGCCTCAACTCAGACCCAGAGCCAACAGCGGGGAACCCATCCCAGTGGTTACGAAGGTATGTGTATCCATAAGAATACTATCTACAAGTACTTTCCAAAGACCTACTGGGGACATGATGGGGGTCTCATAAGCATCTGCATCTAGCATACTCCACCATTACCTGAATGTCATGCTACCACATGCTAGTGAGCATATTTACTTCCCCAACACCCATGAGGAGAGGACCAGCAATATGCGTCTCTTCCACTGTGTAGCAGACTATCCAGAGGTACTGGGTGCGATAGACTGCACGCATATCCACATCAAAGCACCACCCAGTGAACAGGGTAGGGTCTACATGAACTGCAAGGGCTTCCCCTCCATCAACTGCCAGGTCATCTGTGATGCCCAGGACATTATCATGAATGTGTGTGCTGGCAGCCCCAGAAGCTATCACGACTCCCACATCTGGTATTCGTCACAGATGTACCAGGCATTTGCCAGTGGGGACATCCTGTATGGCCATCTGGTGGGGGATGTTGGCTATGCAGTGGAGCCGTGGATGATGACACCCATCATAAATGCATACACATCCAATCAAGAATGCCATAATGAGGCAGACGCACAAACCAGGATAATTATAGAGTGTGTGTTTGGGATGCTCAAGTCATGGTTCCGCTGCCTTGACATATCTGGTGGAGCCATGCAGTACTCTCCAGCCACATGTGCACACATGTTTATAGTATGTGCCATGCTACACAATATGATCTTGTGGAAACAGCTGCAGCAGGAACAGCATGGGGAAGAGCCACACAACCCCCTATCATTGCCAAGGTCCCCACAGGCACAGGGGGACTTGGAGGAAGAACCCCCTGAGCCTGCCTCTGTAGGCAGATGGAGGAGTGTCCAGTATTCCCAGGCCTTGGCAAAGAGGCAATGCATAGCACACACACACTGACACTGTAGGGACCCAGGGACTGACACTCCTCTCTGACTCACACACACAGTAAAATGAATGCCACACACATCACACTACCTGTAGCTTACCCTGTATAGGCAGTGTACTCCATGCATCTGACAGAGTCAGCCTTCACCCACTATCCCCACAACTGCTGCAGGCACAAGATAAGTTAGTCTTCTAAACAATAAATGAATGGAGTAGTATGTTCTGGAAGCATATCTATGGTATCGCTGCATGCATGCAAGGGAATGGGGTGGCCTTCTGGGGTAGCAGCAGACAACTGACAGCTATGTGGGACACCAGGAAATGTCTGCCCAATACTGGCTTCTCCACACTATGCAGTATTATCCAAGGTGACAAATCACACTGCAGTATATGCGGGGGGCCAACTAAGGGGGGGGTCATAGGTCACACAAATGGATGTCAATGTGGGGATCCCATACTCACCCCTCAGACTCACCCAGCAAGTCAGCCATAGAAAACCATAAAGGAATGTCTGGCAAAGGCACACAAATGGTGACAATGATGGAATACCCCCCTACAGACTTACACGGTGATATCACAGCAGGCCTTGCAGTTGCAGTAAGGCTCTGAAGGGTAAGAAGTCTTAAACTCAATTGTATGCCTATATAATCTAACCTGTGGTGTCTAGTGATATGCCTCTATTCTCCAAGACAGGGCACAATACTATGCTAAATGGAACCAAAATGTAAAGCCAATATCAGCACAGCATGTGCAAATGTGTACCATTGACAGGTGTGCCCCCCCACACCCATATTCCCATAGAAATGCACTAACATGTATGTTTGGAGGGAAATAGCAACAGAGCACACATTGCCAGGGCTGTCCCAATCAACATGATAATTTGTTGCATGTCCACAATATGCATGCAGGGTCAATGAGCTATGTATATGTCTGGCTAATACTGTCAGGATGTGGCCAGCACTTACTCCTGGCTGTTGTATCTTAGTGGCCTAGGTACAGTACTGTGGTTAACAGGGCCATGTTCCAAGAATTGCAGTGCCAACTATTTTGCATGTCAGCTACAGCTACGGTGGGAGTTGTACACACTGTTCAGATGTCAATATCCATTACTGATGGTAAGATGGACAGGTCATGTACAGGGGGCCACACATATGAACAGGTCGTAGTAATCTACACAGTGCCTACCATACCTCCCAACTGTACAGACCTTTTGCAGAATGTACGGAGGTTTGCATCATATTTGTTGTGTTTTTATCATGGAATAGTGGTTGTATGGCAAATCACTGGCAAACCACGAAAGTCTAAAGTCAGAAAATAATTACAGATTGTAGTGTCTCAAACTTCATACCCTATAAAAAATGCATGCTAATGCAAAATCTGTTATTATATCAGCCTTCTAGGTTTTAAGGCCACTAGTTAAAATGGCCACTATATTTAGGCTTTTGTCACCTAATTACTTATGTCTTTGTCCAGATGTCTGGCTCTCATATGTAGAGAGGTATGGTGCCTAGTAGCACAGCAGGTAACTGAAGGTCAGTGTGCTGGCAGGTCATAAAAGGCTGCTATCTTACTGTGTCAGCACTGACAACATGTCACTGGCCAACAGTCATATGCCTGGAATGGCAGGTTGTCACAGAAGGAGCACAGGTATGCCTTATATATCTGTTCTGCTTGTTCTAACATTGCATTTGCGTGCAAAGTATTTGCAAAACAAGAAAAGGTCATGTCAAAACATCAATGGCAGACAGTGGAGAAGCAGATGTCACACCCATAACAGAAAGCAAGCGAATAACAAACTGGTCCCCCAACTGTCTATGTATGGCAGAACAGAATCAACACCCTGCCCCCGTGTGTGGGCCTTCGTCTGACTATCATATGTGGGCCAGTCCAGGTGTCAGAGTCAGTGACAGTCTGACAGCTAGGCCAACATGTAGCCGCATAATAACATAGTAAAACAAACTGTCTGAGACCCCAGCAGATGTAGTGGTCAATGATGGACAATCTGCCAAATAGGTATGCTCAGAGGTGTGTAGTTCATAACCTTATGGTGTGATATTATGGCATTTACCATGCTCACACCAGAATTATAAATACATAACAGCAGCCACTGTAGGCAAAGCCTGTGAACAGACTACAGAAGGATAAACAGACACACAGAAGGGGGAGGGGAACCACTGGCCAGACAAATGGAGAATGTGCACACTAGAGCACATTATGCAGTAACATAGGTGCCCTGCAGTATACGGAGTCAGTAAGCATCACCTGCAAATACACAACACACACTCACATAAGTGGAGGTCCACAACAAATCAAATCCCAAGTAAAGGACACTTCAAAGGCAAAAACACATGAGAACTTCCCAAACCTATTCACCACAGACCACGCATACTCCACACACCAGGGTCCTGCAAACACTAAGGCTTTACCATACACACAGCATATTACTCATAGAACACTCCGCTGTGAGACACACAGATGTGCCACACACCAGGCAGGATAAGGAGAAAGCCATGATTACATGTTTGACAGGTGCCATAATCTGCCATATCACACATGCACTCGAGTCACCCCATAACAGGTCCAGGTATCGCACTAGCCTGGTCTATGGAGGTGTGAATGATGTCAGAAGTACCTCACAGACTATAGAAAAACAGACATGATGCAGCATGCTGAATATGTGCCCCATGCAGGTATGTCCCTAGTCGTAAGCAGCATCCTGCTGTCACCCAGAGTAATGGATCAATACGAACAGAAAGTGATTTTCAATAACACCTGACTCACTTACCATTGTCACCCCAGGGAGATCCACTGCCTGGCAGCCAGGGAACATATGAGTGACAGAACTCACTGCCTTGCTACAGATGGCCTGTATCAGTCTCACATGCCCTACAGTCCTCTAGCAAAGGCCCATGCCTCACCCAAAATGCAAACGAAAGACCATGCCTCTAAATGCTAGTAGCATACCTCTCAACCTCGTAAAGCAAGAAATCTGGACAAAGCCATACATAATGGTGGGATAAAGGGCCAACTATAGGGCACTTTTAAAATAATGCTCTCATAATGTTAGAAAGGTTACAGAATAACAGAGGGGGTGTGTAGTAGCATGGATGTCATGAAGGTTGTGAAGTCTGAAACTCTAATGATTAGTCATTATTCCTTGACTGCAACCCTGAGTAATTTGCAATAAACTTGCTAGAAAACCACAATGTTAAGGGAAACTGACCAGATATATGAGGCATGAATCTGGATAATCTGAGTATCTGCACAGTTGAGAGGTATGATCACACCAGGATATGACCTTTCAGGTAAGAAGAATACAGCAAAACCAGGAGATCCCCAGCCACTATATCACCAAGGTGCTGGACATTTTACACAGCTTGATAAGTCAATCGGCTGTAGCCACATCTCCCGACTGGCTGATTTGTGCAAGAATGTCTAGCCTTTGCATCATAATATTAGTCTCTGCATCATCCATCTTATATTTCTCTGCTAAATAACTGCGATGATACGATGATATCTGTCAGTAGGTAATGACACAATACATTACAGTGTCAAACATTACATAAGTCAGAAATTGTCTGCTAAAACAAACCCTGTAACTCAAGCAACTCATACATTAATAACAGCAATAGTTACAGTATCCCCCTAAGTTTGGGTCATTGCTTCATCATATAGGCAGCCTATCTCCAGATTTCTTGCATAAACAGGCTGCAAGGTATGGCTGTAGTACACAACACCCCAGACTGGAGTTACAACTCTTCCTGGAATGGATTCCCATATTTACTATAGAAGGATATACTGGGCATACTCTTAAACTTAGAGAATAAAGCCCATGTCTGAAACCACAGCGGGTTATATATATCTGTATTGTGCAGACGTCTTTGCATACACACAGCTATGTACACCTAACGGTCTCTACACACACCCATCAGACAGGATTAACCACAGCCAGCTGTAGGTGGCCCATATGTGGTATAGCTGCATCTGTTGCATATGACATACACACACACACACACACACACACACACATATATATATATATATATATATATATATATATATATATATATATATGGCAACATATTACAATATGTCAAGCATACACACACAAAGACATGACGAAGAGAGAGACAGACAGTGATAAAGTGAGACACACAGGGAGACACACACAGAGAGTGATTCATACACAGGGATACCCTGAATGGCAGAGAGTGATGTCCTTCTGCCGACAGTTGCATACCAGTTGTAACCATTGGCATGTGCCAGCATGAATATGAGATTCATTGTCTGATGGTACTGTGGTGGCGGTCGTAATATCACATCACCTACCTTTGTGTGTGTGTCTGTAGGTCTAAGTATTATGATGCCTTACCCGCCCAGTACACTTCCCATTGTCCTACTTTACAAGATCTGCTGATATCATTCACCTTAGAAGTACCATTGGACTAGCTTCAGTCCTGTAAGCTCTATAGCACATGTAATAACTGCATAACCCTGTAATAAAAATAACTAGATAGGTAGGGTTCTAATCACAGTCACAGGATATGTAAGTGGGAGTGTGTGTAGGAATATGTGTTTTAGTGCTTTCCCAACCAGTACACTTCCCATTGCCCTACTTCACAAGATTTGCTGATGTCATTCACCATAGAAGTACTTCTGGATTGGCCTCTGTCCTATAATCTCTGTGGTGCATGTGATTATGCATAACACTATAGTACAAATAACTAGTTAGGTAGGGGTTCTAATCTCAGTTCTGGAAAATGTAAAAGTGTGTGTGTGTGTGTGTGTGTGTGTGTGTGTGTGTGTGTGTGTGTGTGTGTGTGTGTGTGTGTGTGTGTGTGTGCAGGTTAACGATTTTGAGTCCACTCACACCCAGTACACTTCCCATCGCCCTACTTTTATAGTCCTGCTGATATCATTCACCTTAGAAGCACATTTGGATAGCCCTCAGCCCTATAATCTCTGTGGTGTGTGTGATAACTGCATAATGCTGTAGTACAAATAACTAGTTAGGTAGGGGTTCTAATCCCAGTCCGGGAAAATGTGTGTGTGTGTGTGTGTGTGTGTGTGTGTGTGTGTGTGTGTGTGTGTGTGTGTGTGTGTGTGTGTGTGTGTGTGTGAGTGAGTGTTTGAGAACAGTATACTGTGTGTTTGGGTGGGAACCATATCTATTGTGGGGTGGGTTTTGCAATTTTATTTGTTGTGGTCCACCCAGTACACGTCCCAATGTCCACTTTACAAAGTCCACTGTTGTCATCCATCGTTGAGGTAGCTGTATACACTCTGCAACCCTATATATGCTGTGCCATGTGACATAACTATGTAACAGTATTGAATAAATAACAAGATAGGTGGGGATTCTAATCTTTTGATACCATTCCCCACTCAGGAATCATAAACAAACACACTCAGCTAGGCATCAACTGCTATATTACTAGGTGGGTTGCAAACTGGCCCACAGATATAACCCACAGTGTGAAAGCAGCAAACCCCATGTCAGAGTGCTGAACAGTCACAAGCGGAGTACCACAGGGTCTGGTCCTGGGTCCCCTCGTGTTCAGTATCTATGTCTCTGAAGTCTAGCCCAACACAAAGGGACTCTGGCTGACAATGTTTGCAGATGACTACAAGGGGAGTGCTATTATTACCTCCCCAAGTGATGTTGACATCCTGCAGAAATGCCTCACTGAGACCTACAACTGTTGTCAGAAACCTGGAATTAAGCTCAATGCCAGAAAATGTGTTGCCAACCCCTTTGGGAACAACTTGGTTCCCATGAATCACCACATCAATGGCAGTCCACTGAACACAGAAGTCATTATAAGAGAACTGGGAACACAGGTTGACAGCAACCCCTCTGTTGATCACCACAGTACCACTGTGGTCAGAAAGACCTTCTATGTGGCACATCTCATTACTAAGGGTGTTTCATCTAGGAAGAAAGATGTCATTGTCTCCATTTACTCTTCCCTCATTAGGCCAGTCATCGAGTACAATGGCCCATTTGGCATGTACCTCACCAGACACATGCAATAACTGGAGAGGCTTCAAAAGTACCTCACAAAGAGGATCCTAGGCCTTAAACACTTGTCCTATATGGACAGACTCCAATAACTCCAACTATTCTCTGTTTCATATTGGATACTTAGAGGCTATCTCTGCTTGACTTCCAAAGTCATGTGTGACTCAGCTCTGTTAGGCATGCTACATCTAAAGAAACCCAATCCATCTGCATGACATGCCCCAGAGACCTCAACCCCATTTCCACAATCAACAGAACATTCTGGATGGACAGGTTCATAACCCAGAGGCTAGCCATGCTATGTAATAGACTTCACATACATGTCAAGCACAGCACCTCACTGGCGGTCTGCAAGATAAATCTGCATGAGTGGATGGGAAATAGAAATCTCACCCCAGGGATCACTCCAGTGGCTATACTCGATAGACACATTGGGGACTAACATCAGGTGGCACAATATCAAGGTAATCCTATGGGCTAGGCTTGTAAAGGCTCCATGGCCATTCGCTTAGTACACACCTATGAACCTATAGATCTCAGTACTGGCATACATGTGTGTGTGCATTAGTGTGTATAAAAGTGTTTGTGAGTGTGTAAACATGTAGGTGAAAGTAGATTGAGGCCCTTTTCACCCAGTACACCTCCCATTGCCATACTTTACAAGGGCTGCTGATGTTATTCACTTTACAGGTACCTTGGGACACTTTTCACCTTACAAGCCCCGTGGTGTGTGCGATACCTGCATAACACCCTTGTACCAATAACTAAATAGGTTGGGGTTCTAATCAGAGTCCTGGCAAATGTGAGTGTGTGTGTGTGCATGTAAGTGTTTGTAAGTGTGTATTTGTAGGATACAGCATTTTGAGGCCTCACTCTCCCAGTAAACTGCCCATTGCCATAGTTTACAAGGGTTGGTGATGTTGTTCACATTAGAATAACCGTAGGACACTCTTCACACTATAAGCTCAGTGGTGCATGCAATAAATGCGTAACACTGTAGAACCAATAACTAGATAAATAGGGTACTAATCTCAGTCCTGACAAATGTGCATGTGTGTGTGTGTGTGTGTGTGTGTGTGTGTGTGTGTGTGTGTGTGTGTGTGTGTGTGTGTGTGTGTGTGTGTGTGTGTGTGTGTGTGTGTGTGTGTGTGTGTGTGTGTGTGTGTGTGCGCAAGAACTGTATCCTGTGTATGTGTTTGAGTGAGAACTATATCCATTGGGGGGTGAGTTTTATATTTTTAGGCCATGGTACTCCCAGTACATGTCCAAAGTCCACTTTGCAAGGCCCGCTGTCTTCATCAACCGTAGAGGTATCTGTAGACACTCTTTAACCCAAGAAGCCCTGTGGCACATACAATAGCTATGTAACAGTATGGAATGAATGACATGATAGGCAGGGCTGCTAATGTCAGTCCTGGCAAATGTGTGTACGAGTGTATTTGTGTTTGTAAGTGTGTATAACTGTAGGTTAAAGTATTTTGAGTCCATTCTCACCCAGTACATTTCCCATTGCCATACTTTACAAGGTCTGGTGATATTGCTCACCTTAGAATTACCTTGGGACACTCTTCACCCTATAAGTTTCTTGGTACATGCAATAAATGCATAACACTGAACTAGTAATAACTAGATAGGTAGGGCTTCTACTCTCAGTACTGGCAAATGTGTGTGTGAGAACAGTATCTTGTGTGTGTGTGTTTGAGTGAGAACTATATCCCTTGGGTGGCCATAGTTTTGCAATTTTAGGCCGTAGCACTCCTAGTACACGTCCCAAGGTCCACTTTATGAAGCCCACTTTTTACATCTACCATAGACATATCTTTAGACACCATTTAGCCCTAAAAGCCCTGTGCTGCGTGCATGTAACAGTATGGAATGAATAACATGATAGGCAGGGCTGGTAATGTCAGTACTAGCAAGTGTGTGTATGTGTGTGTGTGTGTGTGTGTGTGTGTGTGTGTGTGTGTGTGTGTGTGTGTGTGCATGTGCATTGGTGTGTATAGCAGTGTTTGTGAGTGTGTAGACTCATAAGTGACCGTATTATGAGTCTTTTCCCACCCAGTACACCCCCCCATTGCCATACCTCACAAGGGCATGTGATGTTATTCACTTTACAGATACCTTGAAACACCCATCACACTATTAGTTCCATGCCACCTGTGATAACAACATAACACTATATGACCACTAACTAAATGGGTAGGGGTTCCAAACCCAACACTCACAACTGTGATCCCATGCACGCACGTGTGTGTGTGTGTGTGTGTGTGTGTGTGTGTGTGTGTGTGTGTGTGTGTGTGTGTGTGTGTGTGTGTGTGTGTGTGTGTGAGACTGTGTGTGTGGGAACAGCATTATCTGTGTGTTTGGTCAACACAATATCCTCTGGGAGTGTGGGTTTTACAAATCTGAGGTATGTTCCACCCACTACACTTACCATTGTCCAATTTGCAAGAGCTGCTGATGTCAACCACTATAGACTTACCTGTATACACCCCTCAGCCATATAAGCTCTGTGGCACATGCAATAACTGTTACACAGACTTGGTAAATGTGTACATATACAGCTGTACCTCAGCTATGACACAATTCATGTGTTACCACTCTGCCATACCCCTTGTTGACAATGTTGTCAGCATCCTGCTGACACACAGACACCTAGAACACAAAGAGAATACAGCATGTGAGAATACATTCAGTCAGCATTACTAACAGCAATAATGCATCATGGTTGAAAAGGTACACACACTCTGAAATGTACCCATTACAAATGCCATTTGACATCACCTTACATAGCATTACATAGCTAAACTGTACTTAATTCATCCTGTGCATCAGAATCATATTATTATGTCCCTGCATCAGTGGTATGAATGTCAGGGATGTGACACAGGTATCATCATATGCACAGGGTGTTGTGTGGGTTTGCCAGAGGCCTAGGCTGGACCATATGGTTGACATCATGTGTGTGTGTTTGGAGGGGTGTTCTATGAATGGGTCATGCACAGACAATATGTGTGTGTGTGTGTGTGTGTGTGTGTGTGTGTGTGTGTGTGTGTGTGTGTGTGTGTGTGTGTGTGTGTGTGTGTGTTTGGAGGTGACCTGGGTATGATGGTGATGTGTGTGTGTTTGTATGCACACAGTCATGCCATGTGGCTTTTCCACACAGGGGTATGTTGGACAGCTGTGGACCGTACATGGCAATGTGTACAGTTAATCATCACTGGCCATGGACATGTGAACTGGTCCTGCCAGGGATCTCACTGGCACCACCAGGCCCAAGGCCAAATGCAGTAATCCTCCCCGATGGTGACTGCTGTCTGCTGTATCCATGTCCCTGATGGGGCTGGAAGGACCACATGCCCATGGCATGCTGCATTGTGGTGTGGACAGCACCCCCCTTCAGTATTGCTGGTGATACAGCCACTACGATAGTGTGAAGGTGCATGGCCCTGTAGACCCTCAGCTGATTGTGGTGCTGATCTATGTCCATGAGATTGCAGCCTATCTCCCACCACACGCTCCAGCACAGACATTGCATGGTCAAGGAGTGCTACGGTCTTACCCCACCATCTATTCATGACCTCAGTATTCTCACGTGTGGCCTCAACAAGGTCATGTAGGTCACCACGGACACCAGGAAGATGTGCATCCAAAAGCCTGAGTATTTGTCTGGTGTTGCAGTCAGTACATGCCTGTGCCTCCATGATAGCCTGAAACATGCAACTGGTGACACCTGCTGTGGCACTTGCAACAGAGGCTGGATGGGCAGCAGTCCCTCATAGAGCACCCCTGTCTATCTGACTGTGTGAGTCCTCATCTGCACTCCGGCTATGGCAAGTGTCTACACTCACATTTGCCATAGTCACCACACTAGCCTGTTCCATGCCACCACCCACCAACTGTCCATTATCTGTGGCCACTGAGGACAGGGTATGTGTGGGCATTGTGACTGTGTGCGGGGATGTTGTGGACAACAGTGGGATGCCAACCAATGGCACAGATTCAGCACCTGACAACCCCACCTGTGCCTCACTATGACTATCATCATTGTCAGAGTCTGCAGAGACACTGATGTAAGGGTCCATGTGGGAGGGACCATGACCCCCATTGCCACCTGTGAGGGGAGGACAACATATGTAAATTAATACCTGCACTATAAGGTTGGCTGGTACACACATGCACACAAATGCACACGCACATATACACACACACACACACACACACACACACACACACACACACACACACACACACACACACACACACACACACACACAGGTGAGGTGGCACAAAGCCATTACACAGACCTCACAATACCCAAATGGTGACATGCATGACACACAGTCAGACCACAACATACACACTCTGGACAGGCCCTCAACATCAGGCAGTGCAGCCATTTTCACTCCATGTTACTAACATTATATAACTCTGGGATACCTGAGTAGTGTTAGTAGGTGATGGCCCTTCACCTAGCACACACTGCACCCATGTACACATTATTGCTGTTTATCTGTATAGCACAGTGGCAACTCCTACAGAACATACCTCACAACCGTACAAATCTTCACAGAATGTATAGATGTCTGGCTCATATGTTTGCTCTGTTCCTCATAACTCCTGTGTTTGTGTGACACATTACTGGGATGATCTGAGGATTGACATCATTAATTAATGACATACATTTGAGTGTCATACCCCAAAACCTGCAGTAAATGTATGTTAAAACAAATTTTGTTACACCTACATCTTTCTAAGCTTACAGTGGATATGATAAGTGTACACAGCCCTGTTAACATGCCACTTTCTTGTAATATATAAAATGAGACCACAATAATTAATTTCAAAACATTGCCCACCTTTAATGTGACATATCACCTGTGCAATCCAATTGGTAAACGAACAAATAGATTAGGTGTAAAATATAATAAATTAAATTCATACAACAGGGTGGTTGCATAAGTGTGCAAACCCTTAAACTGATACTTTGTTGAACACCTTTTGATTTAATTACAGCATGCAGTCTTCATGGGAAGGAGTCTATCAGTATGGCACATCTTGGCGTTGCAGTATTTGGCCACACTTCTTTGCTAAAGCCCTCCAACTCTGTCAGATTGCAATGGAATCTCATGTGCATAGCCCTCTTCAGGTCACACTGTGGATTTTCTATCGGAGTTTGGTCTGGGCTCTGGCTGGGCCAATCCATAACTTTTATTGTGTTCTGGTGAAGCCATTCTTAGGTTGGTTTGGATGTATGCTTCAGGTCATTGTTGTGTGGAAAGTTGAAACCCCTCTTCATCTTCAGCTTTCTGGCAGATGCCAAATGGTTTTGGGCCAAAAGTGAGTGGTATTTGGAACTGTTCATAATTCCCTCCAGTTTGACTAAAGCCCCAGTTCTAGCTTATGAACAGCAACCCCAAAGCAGGGCAGTGCCACTACCATGCCTCACCATGGGGATGGTAGTCATCGGGTGATGCGAAGAGTTGTTTCTGCACCAGACATACCTTTTGGAATTGTGGCTGAAAAGTTGAACCTTGGTCTCATTACACCATAACACATTTTCACACATGCTCTTGGGAGACTTAATGTAATGTTTTGCAAATTTTAGCCAGGCGTGGATGTTTTTCTTTGTGGGAAAATGCTTCCATTCTCTAACCCTACCCCATAGGCCAGTCTTATGGAGAATATGGGAGGTTTTCTTACATGTAGTACACAACCAGTTCTTGCTAGAGATTCCTGCAACTCCTTCACTGTTGCTGTGTGTCTCCTGGCAGCCTCCCTGACTTGTTTTTGTCATGTCTTTTCATCAGTTTTGGGGGATGTCCAGTTCTTTGCAATGTCACTGTTGTCCCATATTTACTCCACCTTTTGATGACCATCTCCATTGTGTTCCATGGTATATGCAATGCTGTGGTAATGTTTTTGTACCATAACTATAAGTGATACCTTTCAACACTTAGATCAATTTGATGCTTTGCAAGCACTCTGCGAACCATGGCTTTGCTGTGGCAGGCAACTGAGCAAATGTCAGGAATATCCTAGTAGGACAGCAGACCATTATTTGGTGTTACTCAGAGTCTCTTTACTTGATGGCAGGTGTGTACCAAGCAGTCTGAATCCTGTAAGTAAATCACAAGCTGCTCCAACAAAGTATTAGTTGACGGGTGTGCACACCTATGCATCCAGCTTATTATAAGTTTTGTATCCTTTATATTTGGTCCCCTGACAGGTTTGTTTGTTTTTCAAGTGAATTGTGCAGGTTATAAGTCACATTAAAGGTTGAAAAAGGTGTGGAATGAAATAGTGTGGCCTCATTTTTTTATATCACAAACGCCTGGCATCTTAACAAGGGTGTGTACACTTATTATATCCACAGTATAAGAGTAATACTTCAAATATTTCCCTATTTTCGGACCTTTGTCCACCCCTCCCCCCCAGTTTGTCAGTCTATGTCCAGATTTCTTGCATTAACAGGTTGTGAGGTATGCTAGGGAAATGTTACATCTCCTGCATATAGCCCCCTGTGGTGACCATTGTGATGAAATGCAGTTAACCCCACCACAAGTGAACATGCACATAACACAATATGGCTAGGAGTGACAGTTGTGTGCATGGTAAAATGCATGTCCTTAACATGCCTTGAGTACTGGCGAACCACAACAGGACAGTTCCATATTCACCAGCTTCAGGCTGCTGTCCCACATACAGAACATCGGGACCTATGTAGTTGTGGAAGAGAGGCATTGTCAGCAGACTCACATGTGGCATTGGTACAACATGAATGTAGCTTTTCTGCACATTTATGGTACAATCTCATATACTACACAATTGCTGTCCTTCACCATGCTCCAATACTGCACAATTTGCTGTCCTTCACTATAGATATGCATATCTGTGCATTACAAAACCCAACCACAACTGCATTCTGTCTTGCCATATGAATCTAGATACTCTAGGGATGCCAGTATGGCTGCTACACTAGTCTTTTGATCTCTACTGGGGCTTTACCTGCACACTCCTCGCCCATTGTCTGGGTGCCATCCACCTCCACAATGGTGGTGTCTGGCCTCTGATGTTGGGATGCGGTGGATGCCCCAAAGTTGGCAAGTAGCTCCTTGGTAGGTGTAAGCGGGGCCTGCATGGCAGGATCCCCATCTGTGGCTGTTTGGTTCCTGGCCATGGCAACAGCCCTTTGCTGGGCATGGTGTATCAGGTCAGTCGCACAATGCCAGACCTGTTGATATGTCCATCCGTGTAGGACGACATCATTTACCCTGTAGACAAGGTCATCCAACAGGGCGGTCCACTCCTGCAGAGGCTGTTGGCTCTGGCTGAACATTACACTGTAGTGCTCGATAATGTGGTCAGTTATTACTGCAGTTTCAGCCCCTGTGTATGCATGGATTTCTGGCGGAATGCATTGCACCTGGAAAACATAAACAGGGAAACACATCATAGACCTCATACATCTGTCAACAGTATTTAAAGAACCTGTACATCCACAGTGACTAGCAGTAGCCACCACTCACAACCACATCATACCCCTGTTAGCTGTCAGCACAGTATCAGCTTGCATTGCACTCCTGGTCCTTATGTGCCATGTTCCCCACAATGAGGGCCAGCAAATTGCACAATCTTCTCTTCTTCATTCACTTCTGTGTAAAGGGGTGACAGTGGCCGACTTCCATGTGGATGGGGTGTGGATGGTTCTTAGGCTTTGTTTGACTACAGTGTGTAATGGAGCTGGGGGCACATGTCTGAGTTCATGTAGGATGCAGACATGGATTTTATCAGGTCCCATGAAGTCCTAATTTTGATGCCTTTCAGTAGGCATTATGGACCTATTCCCTGATGGTGAGTGGGGAGGTGCAGGTGCTGTGCATATCCACCTATACTGATGGGGGGATGGGGGATACTTCCACTTAACCTGTCTGAAGCAGGTTGGCTATAGCTATGGCATGTGTGTATGTGGTGTGATTGACCATTAAATTAGGTTGGGTTGGGTTATTGCCTCTGAGACTGAAGACATATGTGAGGACAACCTTGTGATTGGCTTTGGTGGAGTGGATGAGTCTAATTTGTACTCATACTTAGACATACCGTGATTCACCAGTGACCTTATATGCTTGTTCAGAAAAAGGTGGACATGCCTCCAAGTTGCTGCCTGCAGTTACTTGGCCCTGTACAGCCAATATAGTGACCTATTATGTGGTTTGTGTATTGCTGCTGTCCACCAAAGGGAATTGTCCTAACTTGGTGTAGGTGGGTTTTACGAGTCAGGTATTGCTGAGACCATACAGCTATGTACATGCTCCTATAGCTGTTTGTAGTAGGCATGGACATGGGGCCATAACACAGTTGGACACTTCTCCAGTTTCAACCTGATAATCATGCTTATTGTAGTAGGAGTGGCCATGGAGTCCCCATGTGGCTCTAGTTTTGCGAACTTAGTCATGAACTACTGGGAACGCTCATTTGTGCTTAATATCGATGAAATTAAATCACAGATTGTATATTTCACGCAGTTTTTGGATGATATTTTTATATTATTCAACGGTGGTAAAGAACAAGCTCAACATTTAGTTGATTATTTTAATCAGAGTACAGCTTTTCTGGAATTCACATATAATTTTGATGAAAATCAAATTCTATTTTTGGATGTATTATTGGTTAAGAACATTATAGATAAAAATTATGAGGCAGAAATATATAGGAAACCCTCCTATTCAAATACATTCCTACATTTCTCAAGCACTCACCCTTACCACCAAAAGAAATCGGTGGTAAAGGGACAATTAGTGAGATTGGCAAGAATGGTTTCAAAAGAGGAGGACTTCTATAATGAATGCCAGTTGTTAAAACAAATGTTTATTAAAAGAGCATACCCAAATAGTTTTCTGGATAATATTATAAATGAAGTAACTATAAAAAGATCGAATGGTATGTATAGACCCTTACTTGGTAATGATAGGTCTGAAAATGAATTTCTAATAGAGAATTCTAGTAGTCATGGATGTGAATCTCCAGTTGTAACACCTATGGTTAGAACTAGAACAAATTTCCTTCAACTTTTACTTCCGGTTTTGTGTTAACATTCAATGTAGATTATTATTATATAAGGAACATTGTATGTAAGAATTGGAATATCCTTACGGAAGATAAAGAATTAGTGGAAAAACTTGGTATTACAACTAAATTTACTACTAGAAGGGATAAAAACTTCAAAAATTTGTTTGAATGTATACATAGGCCCGATACTAACCAGAGAGGTATTCAACAATTTCGTTTTTGTCCATATTGTAGATACATTTTGGTTGGGTAATCAGTATTTGTTAATAACAAAGAATTGATGAGCAATATGAAGTACAACTGTAACTCGAAAATGGTAGTCTACCACGCCAAGTGTCAATATTGTCCCTGTTTTTATGTCGGTAAGATGACACGTAGGCTTAGAGATAGGATATATGAACATATATATAGTATAAGTAGACTAAACAAGGTAATGCACTAGTCAAGCATATTCAAGATTATCCAAATCATTAATTTAAATTTTGGATTTTAGATCAAGTGGAAAAGAGTTTGAGAGGGGGACCATGTGAGATAGAATTAGAAAGACTTGAACTAATATGGCAAGTTCGGCTATATGCATATAATAATCCTGGATTAAATGACATGTGTTTTATAATGTCTTTATTAAAACTTAAGAGTTTACTTAGATGAACACATCTATATGTATATAAGACATTAGTTAATTTTGGCTGCTGTTTATTGATTACAACAATTTTCATAACACTTTTAATAGTGTTGATTTTTTATAATGGTATTAATTATGAATTTAATAAATTATTTATTTATGTGTATATATAACCAATATAATTTTCATATATATAGGTTAGATGTTTTACATATGTTTAATTCCTATAAGAAATTATATGAGAATTAATTTATGATTTACTTGGTCAGTCTTTAATCCACCTTATTTTTTTATATAAAAGATGATATAAAAGACTATATAAAAGGATTTTATAAACAATTTTAGTTAAGTATGAATCAAAAATTTTTTAAAGAAATTCATGCATTTTTCTTGAAATATGTGACTTATAATAACATTTGACTTAAGAGTTTACTATTTAAATGCCATTATTTGTATGTGTTGTATCTGATGAAGTTCAAGTAATTTTGCTGGATGAAAAGCGCTTCATTATAAATTGGATTGTAGCTATTACGCACGGTTGCCATGGTTCATTAGGGTTAAATATCTGACAAAGAAGGGCTACCCTGCACTGCTGTTGTGTGTCTGCTACTGGCATGTTTCCCTGGATTCACATTTCTCTACTTGTAACAGCTGTTGAGAAAATATCTGTTAACACTTTTTGAATGTTTCTACAAATATTCAGGTGTATTAGTATATCCTTCATACAACTATTATACACTTTTCTTTACCTTTAAGAGCTGTGGAGAAAATATCAGTTAACACTTTCTGCATGTTTCTACACATATTCAGGTGTATTAGTATACCCTTCATACAGCTGCTTTACACATTTATTTACCAGTAAGAGCAGTGGAAAGAAAATCTATTAACACTTTCTGACTGTTTCTACAAATATTCAGTGTTTCTATTGTGTATATATGCAGACATCTCAGTACAACTCCCTGGAGTCAAACCATGTCTGGGTGTGTTAAAATGAACAACAATGCTATTTTCCATCACACTGAGCTACTGGTTAACTGCGACTCTTGCTTGACTGATTTCTGACTAATACTCCCTGGGTTGGACAGTCTGACCTTGTAATCCTGAGATTCATACATGACAGTTAGTTGCTGTACTGCAGTGACTACTAGCTGTGACATCATGACACATGAGAGACCTTTATCGGGCAGAGTGCTTGGTGTATGTACTTATCTTGCTGTCATTTGCAGGCATAGGGTTGGACAGTGGAACAGTTGTACACAGTGTATTAGTAAACCCTTCTTACAGCTAATACAAACAATTCCTAACCTGTAAGACCTCTGGAGGTAATATCTGTTAACAAAACCTGACTGTTTATACACATATTCTCATATTCTGGAGTGAAAATATGCACACAGCTTACTACAACTCCCAGGATTTGAATCATGTCTGTACAAAAAGGAAAGAAAGGGCATATCTCATCACAATGTGCTACTGGGGAACGACTATCTTTGGTTTGACTGATGTCTTTGTTAGACAGTCTGACCTTGCATTCCTGACATTTGTACGTGACAATTAGTTACTGGACTGTGTATTTAAGCTTTAAATTATACTATCTGTGAAGCATACGTTAGCACATGGTAATGCTGCTGGGGACACACTGTTATACATTACAAATTACTATTTGTGTTTCAGGTCTTAGTACAGTGCTTATTTCATATTTCATGTATTTCTTGTTCTACATCTCCACAATCTACACATTTACATACCAGCTGGTTCTCAGATCAAGCTGAATTAATGCATACAGTTAAAGCCATATTTGCAGTGAATAACTTGTTCACATTCTATTTCTACTACAATATAGCAGAGTAAACACAGCCGTTTGTTGCATCATTCTTTATTAGGGATAAATGGCAGATTTCTCTATAAATAAAGTGTAGATCGCTATTAGCCTGACAAACTTGTCTATTATTCATTGGACACAGTACACACTACTACTTCTGCTTTATAGCACTAGATATTGCAAGATAAGTCTGTACTCACCTGCCTGTTAGCACATCCGTGTGAGTCTGTCTGCATGGGCCTCTATGTTACTAGCCCTCTCCACTGCAGCTGTAGGGGTAGAAAACAAACATTATGCATACCAGTCTATCACATACTCAGGCTATAATTTGGTACACATGTAACTGTGATACGTACAAACATCTGGATCATGGTTGTTCCTGGCATCAAGGATCCACTGATCCAGATGTGCCCCTTTCTATGCTTTAGGTCAGCATAGTGATGCTGTACCTGCTCTCCAGTCCAGGGGATACCAGTAGCACTGGTGAGATCATGTGCCAGATGATCCCAGACTTCCACTTTGTACTGGGAGCCCTGGTACTGGCCCTGCAGCAGTCTGTCATCATAGTTTTTAACAAGGAGCCTAGCCATGATCCTAGACTCCAAAGTGCCCCAGTGCTGCACCTGAAACAAAAGCCCTCAGCTACACCTGCCATTGCTCCTACAGGATCAGACTATAACAGGTTCTGGCTGTATTCCTGCTTTTGCAGTTTAAATAAGGCCTAATTCCTACCCTTTGCTGCCATTGGACCATTTTGAATATGCTGAGCTAAGGTAAGCTATGCACAAACCTGCTCAGCTAAGATGACCAGTACATAAAGAGGCAGATGCCGAGCACTGCTTAACAGTGCACAAATCTGCTTAGCTAAGCTAACTAGTGCTTAGCATTTACATTTAAGCAATAAGGATTGTGGATTAATTCATCATTACTGACATATTACTAACTGTATATGTTTACTTTATATAGGTTCATAGGTTCATAGATTAGTACTAGGCTAACTGCCCTTGCAAGACATTTTAAGCCTAGCCAATTATCCCCTGTGAGATTCAAACCCTATACCTTTTGTTTGTAAGGCAAACACCGTAACCATTAGGCCACCCTCCCAACCCCATGACATCCCCCTATGTGCTTTCATTACATTACATTGGTGTGACTATAATGTATGGGACACTTGTGTTTACATGGGTGTTTCACATTTCTTATATACTCACACTTCACTTTTGGACCTGCTACATTCCCCTGGTTTTTAGATATTATTTACTACCTCATTTATTAAAAAAATAATGATATTAATACTGCTTTCCGATGTAAAAAGTGAAGAGACTGCACTGGGGCTTGAACCATGAATGGCTACATGAAAAGCAAGAGCTCTAACCACTGCGTTATCTCACAGGAAGGATTTCAGCTGTATATTTCTATTTAGCTCCATTGGGATGTTTCATCTATGCTGAGCACAGTGGCGCAACACACAAACCTGCTCAGTTATGCTTAAACTTTACTTGGAATGAAAAAAAATTAAAAATGCATTTTATTTTTATTTTTAATTTAGAGGTATGCACATACCTCTCAGCATCTTAGGGCAGGACATCTGGACAATTACATCATACATGGTGGAATCTGGCCACAGCTAGGGACACTTTTTAAATATTGCTCTTGCACACATGGTAACTTGTTGGTATGCCAGCGTGTGCATTAGCATACCGATCTGGACATTCTGTAATGATCTGTACTGTTGAGGGATGTGCCTGCTACACAGACACTGAAGTTGTTTTCATAGTGCTGTATGGCACTTTCTGAGTGCAGGGGATGTGTCAGGTGCACATGCACTACCTAAACATGTCCCCTGCACTCAGTAGTGTTCGTGTCCATGTAGCCTTTACAGCAGTGCGCCCTCATGAATACGCAAGGTGCTCTGTTGTTAATGCAAACACTACACAGGCATGATTCATTATGTGCAGGAATAGCACTATTCCTGCATGGAGTTTATTGAATCCTGGGGAATGTCTCTGTCTGGCATAGTCTGCTACAGAAATGCAATTTCATTCATCCCAAAGAAGCCATGCTTGTTGCTCTAATTTAGGTATGCTGCACAATGGTAGCCTCAAGCACACAGTCATCTGTTTGGGCATAACACGATTTACAGCATAAGTACTGCACCTAGGTGTTAACAAATATCTGTAGTAGAATGTGCATGTCTGTACTGGCTGTATGTATAACAGTATAGAATAGTGTAACCCAGTACTGTAATCAACATCTGTGTTGGATGGCAGTGACAGAGAGGCAGCTGCAGTGTGGTGCATTGCAATGTCTGTATGTGGTAGTAGGGCTCATTGTGGGCATCTATTGGGTACCTGAGGAAGGACAGGACACACATACAAGGAGTTATGCCAATGCATTGTAAAGGAGAGGGTAGAAAGGCTAATTAATGCAGGTAGAGGTTGCAGATAGTCCATGCCCATTCCTGTAGTGTTTACATGGGATGGATATGCACAACATGGTAGCCAGCTGCAGAATTGAGGGGAAGGAAGACATTGACCATATGAAGAGGACATCCACAGCCTGGATGATGAACTCACTGAATGACATGCAACTCATTGGTGTACACGAAATGCCGTGGGATATAAAGATTTAAAGGCCACCACAGAGGAGACTGAAGTATGCATTTGCAAGTTCTGTGTGAATATGACCTTTGGGAAAAGCTGCTGCAACCAACATGTGTTGATGCTGATTGTTGCAGGTTGAATACTATGGGTGGCTGTAATAATTATGTGGAACATGTGCAATGAAGGGTGACTGATTTGAAACATAGTGAAAATGGCAAAGAATGGGAGATCACCAATAAGTTTCCCACCCAATGGGGCTAATACCACCACAGAAGCTGCTAACAAAGATGGAAGATTTTCTGAAGTACCTGTTTGGGGAAGTGGAGTTGACTATCATACCGGGGTGGCTTGGATGTGGGAAATAGGCTGTTAATGACAGCATGAGTATCAGTAGGAGGTGCAACAGTGTAATACTACTCAATAAACACCAGAATGGCACAATGCATAACATCATGTGTGATGGGAATGATTCTCCAAGGGCCTTCTGAATATCTGTCCTTTCAGGTACCTCTGTGCATCAACTATGCAGAGCCTGACATCCAGGTATGTATGTCTCCATATATTATACACATGTCTTGTATTCTACAACTATGCATGCCTTTAGGGGTGTGCATGTGTGTATGTGTGTGTGTGTGTGTGTGTGTGTGTGTGTGTGTGTGTGTGTGTGTGTGTGTGTGTGTGTGTGTGTGTATGTGAGAGAATACTGCCAAAGATATCATATGTGTTTGCTTTCTACTGGTAAAGGGACCAGCACAATGGGACAGTACATGTCTGATGTTAGCAGGTCACCTGTGCCTGACAATGCAAGTGTGCATATTGCAAAGTCCAATGACAAAGCAAACGTCATGGACATATGGTTGATGACCTATAACTGTTAGGTCCATCAAAGCACCCAATAATTTTCACAAGATCCTGTCATTGTTTACCTGAATGCCACCTCAGCAAAATTGCTTTCTGTCGACTGTTTGACCTCAGGATAGGTATAGTTAAGCTTGGGGTTGTGGAGTATAGGGGACTATCCCCCATGCAACAAAAGACTCAGTCTGAGTTTCACTGAAATATTTTCAGAGTATTGACATTCACAGGAAATAGTTTCAATCTGTCAGTGTTATTTCATGCAAAAGCCTACATAGCATCTGAAATGTACACCACCTCTATATTGTAGATGATCTCTGTTGGTGTGGGTTTGCAATACCACCAGAACCTCAGGTCTATACCCGATCTTAGTACAACACTCAAATCAAATGTGCAGATTGGTGCTTCAGGCAGAGACAGCTGCTTCTGGCAGCATTCTTCATAGGTTTGTACTTGGCTAATGACCACCAGGGTCTTTATAAGCCTAGCCATGCAACCCAATATGGTTTTGTCCTAAAGTACATAGGACTCCTTTAGGGTGTTAGAAAAGAGCTAGCTAAAGGTTATGTTGAAGGGTATGAGGTTAGTTAAATTATTCTTGGCTTCTGTCCATCAGAAACATGGGGGTCAGACCAGGTTCTCTTCAAAGTCTTAGGGATGAACATTGCTTCACGAGGATGGAGACCCTGTTCCATAGTGCTGAGACCCTGTGACACATACACATCGGTGTCTTTGTCCTGTTTTATTTATGTAACAGGGAAAGTTTGGGTCCTTGGGTCTAGTGTTCCTGGTGCTGTTTGCTTTGTGTATGTGCAAAAGATCCATCAGAGCTGGGTCTGAGGATGCCATATATGCCAGGCAAAGATCACCTCTCAGTCACCTGTAGCAAACTGAATAAAGAGAGAGGCCCTTAAGGTGATCTGTGAAGGACAGGGTAGTCTTACCCTGAATTCTCCTCATGAGAAACCTTTTGAGGGAATTTCAAATACTGCAAGTGCCTGGTTAGGTACATGCCAAAGGGGGCATTGTATTCAATGATAGGTCTGAAATGGGCTTAGAAGAGTGGTACTACAACTTCCTTGGATCTGGATGCCTACCCTTGCTGATGAGTTGGATGACATAGAATAACTCCTTGCTATCTTGGCTACATGTTGGTCGAAGGCCAAATTGCTATCAACATGATCCCAAATCTCTAACTATCATGTCAATTCTAATGGGTGTTTTATCAATGGAACAATTAGCTTGGGTGGAAGACTTCCTGAAGGGCACTATAATTCATTTCTTTGCACTGAGTTTTTTAATTCATGGCTCTAGCGCCAATCATTTGTGTCAGACCCTCTTGCAGGATGATTGCATTGTGGAAGGAATTTGATAGCTCCCAATTTACAGTCATCTTGGTCAAATTTGGTGAGCCAGAGGCCTTTGACATTGCATTAGCCTTGATTTCTGAAAAGTAAATGCCAAGCAGGAGTGGACCCAACAGCGAGCCATGGGATACTCTGCTGGTGACTGGTCTCTTGGTGTACGTGGTCTCATCATTCCTGACTTCTTAGGTCTTATCTGTGAGCGAGCCAGCAATCCAACAAGGTATGTAAGGATTTATGCATAGTTCTGAGAGCTTGTCAACAATACCAGAGTGGTGTATTATATCAAACATCTTGGTCAGGTCGAGGTAGGTGATGTTTACCTTTTTTCCCTCATCTATAGCCCCAGTGACCCTGTCAAAGAAGTCTACCAGGCTGAGTAAGCAAGACCTTCCCTTGAGTAAGCATGACCTTTCCTTGACAAAGCCAAATTGGGATGGGTCCAGTGTCTATAGGTTGCAGATGTCCTTATTGATCATTTCCATGATGATTTGTGCTGTGGCTTTATATATTAGACTTGTCAGACTGATGGTTGCATAGTTACTGTAGTCAGTTGATTGCCCACCCTTGTTCATAGGTTCATAGGTTGGTACTAGGCTATCGGCGCTAGGGCCTATACAAGCCTAACCATAACAATTCCCTGGCTATTTCTTCCTAGAATATTTACTTCTCTGGTCCCCTGTCTAGCAGGGTGACTGACGTGATCCCCAAGGTGAATTTTCTATCTCCCATCCAATCTTCAAGGTTCCTTTTAAAGAGGGCCAAAAGAGGCGCTCAGCTTGAAATGTTTGGGCAGTCTATTCCAGAGTATGGGGAGTCTCTGGGTCAGGAACCTATCCCTCCAGCATGTTTTGTTCATTGTGATAACCAGGTTTAGACCCTGGAGCATGTGGCTCTGAGGGATTGGGATTTCTTTAAGTGTAGCATGTCCAACATCTCTGGGTTTGACATGGCCTTGTATGTTAAGCAGAGATCACCACTGAGTAGGCGATATGCGACAGAGTATAGCTGGAGTTTTTTTAGATGGTCAGCAAAGGGCATCTGCTTTAGGCTAGTGATTCTTTTAGTGAGGTATTTCTGTGGCCTTTCCAGTTGTTGCAGATGTCTTGTGAGGCACATACCAAATGCGGCGTTATACTCTATTATGGGTCTAATGAGGGATGAGTACAGTGGGACAATGACCTCCTTTTTTCTGGATGAAAAGCCCTTAGTGATGAGGTGTGCCACATAGAAGGATTTCCTGACTATTGTGGGGATGTGGTTATTGAAGGTGAGAATGCTGTCCACCTTTGTCCCTAAGTCCCTTATCACACTTTCAGTGTTTAGTGTACTGCCACTTATGTGGTAATTCATGGGTACATGGTTTTTCCCAAAGGGAATAACTATACATTTCTTGGCATTGAGCTTGAGCCCATGGCTCTGGCACAAAGCATCTGTTTGTGTAAGGCCCTTTTGTAGAATATCCACATAATTTGGGGATTCAGTAATGGCTCCCAGTTTGCAGTCATCTGTGAACTTTGTTAGCCAAAGTCCCTTAGTGCTGGCCAGTACTTCAGAGAAGTAGATGCCAAACAAGAGCGGTCCCAGGACTGAACCCTGAGGTACTCCACTTGTCACTTGTCTGGAGCTGGATTTTGAGTCGGCTACTTTTACAGTGTGGGTTCAGTCAGTAAGCCAGTTGGCAACCCATTGAGTGACGTAGGGATCAATGCCCAGTTTAGTAAGTTTATCTATGATTCCAGAGTGGGGGATGGTGTTGAAGGGCTTGATGAGGTCCAGATAGGCTGTGTGCACTGCCTTGTCTTCATCCATAGCTCTGGAGACTGATTCAAAGAAGTCAATCAGATTGAGGAGACAAGATCGGCCCTTTACAAAACCAAACTGGGTGGGGTCCAGTGTTTGAAGGTTGCCAGTGTCTTTGTTTATAAGTTCCATGATAATGCATTCCATGGCTTTGCAGATCAGGCTCATAAGACTGATGGGACGATAGTTCTCGGGATCCAAGGTGGATCCCCCCTTGTGGTGTGGGATAGCTGTAGCTGTGCGCCATTCCTGGGCAAGAAGCCTGAGGTGAGGCTATGATTAAACGTGACACTTAGGTGAGGTGCCAGTTCATTTTGTAGTTCATGTAGTACACAGCCTGGGATGTCATCTGGTCCCATGGATGCTGTATTCTTAGCTTTGGAGAGTGCGTTCTTTACCTGTGTGGCTGTGATTACTGGAATTTGGCAATCTTTGTGTATTGAGATGGGCCCTTTAAGGGGTGAGAGGGGGATGAAGTTGGCACTGAATCAATCTGCCAGGATATTGGTAATATCCTTGAGATCAGTATATTTAATGCCATTCTGTTTTAGCTCAGAGCAGATCTGAGCATTGCCATTTAGATTCTTGACATAACTATAGAATGCCTTGTGGTTGTCCTTGGAATCTTTCGCAATTTTATTTTCGTAACTAGCTTGTGTGGAGGGATGACCGTTGTGACCCTCCATTCAATCTGTATGTAAGCTGTTTTGATGCTGTAGTTGAACAGTGCCTCTAGTGGTCTTGCTAGGTTATGTTTGAGGCTATTTAGGACTCAACCAGGGATATTGTTGAGGCCGTTGTAGCAGTATTTTTGGCCTTAGCGAGTGATGCCAGGACCTGCCCCCTGTTGATAGTTTAGGACATGCCAGATCTCACAGGGGGTAGTGGTGGGGAGTGAAGTTAGAGCAAAATCTTGGGAATCTCACTTGGCTTTTCAGGAACAGTCACATACTGTTGCACCTTCAGTGTCATCTGTGCATATAGATAGCTCCACACCTACCAGCCTGCATTATTTGGGTTTTGGATACTCATGTTCTGTCAGTTTCTGACATGGGTTGCCACATGAAGATGCATATACACAAGTTCCTATAGTTATGTACCAACCCCACCATGGGATGCATTTAGTAGTATGTCTGCAAGTCACAACAGAGGAAATTGACAATGGTCAAGAAATGGTAGTTCACCCCTACCACTGGGGGATGTAATCCCTGATTATCCACTATCTTTTAGTTGAGGAAATAGCTACTGAGTTCACCTGCTATGTTCTTTCCTCATATTATATTGCCGTTGTCTACTATCAATGTGCCCTGTCCACCTAAGCAAGTGATGATGACTGTGTTCTGCTCATTCCATAACCTGCAGGTGTATGGTAGTGTTTGCTGCACAGTATATTCAGTTCAGGGATAGGTTTGCATAGCCTGGGTATGATAATTCATGCATCATTTTATTATGTGCTGAATGTGTAATTGCCTGTAGTTATAATCAACCAAGTAGCTGGTAGCTCCTTTTACCTTAAATGCTCTGAACTGCACAATTGAGACACTGCTGAAAACTAATTGTGACTTTAATACACTATATTTAACTTTATATCAGTCCCTACAAATTTAGGAAAGTGCGTTTTTACATAGAAGCCTAATTGGCTTAGTGTTTGTGGGGGCACCTTAGAACACTACTGTGGTACTTATCTTCTGAGAAAAAAAGTAAGATTATTGCAGCACTGAGCATTTAATCAAAGCTTTGCTTTAAGTTCTCTAATTGGCTACTTGATTTTTCTCACCTGCTTTATATTGCTTTAATGCCTGCAGCATTCTTTCCTTTTGGTTAAGCTTCTGCTCATGCAACAATGCACTCGTAAGGCACAAGTCATTGAAACTAAACTGTGACTATAACCTTGGTGTCCATATTTTATTCCCTTGCACACAGCACCCAAAATCATGACTTGTTGCTGCATAGGTGCTCAACCAGAGCCTCAGCGCTGCTAGGGGACAAAATGCAGTAGCAACCTTCAACACCCAACTAAGCTAATGACACTTCAATGTTTCGAGCACCTTGCCACTGGTTTAGTATTGTATACCCCTTCTCACCTCCTAATTAAGCAGTAGCAAATAGGGCCTTGATGTTATAAGGAGGAACTTACACATCGCTTATTTTTTATATTCTGCATTCACTTGTGCTTGGGTAATAAGGTAACTTACTAGTTAAAATTCCCTAGTCAGTGCAATACACTGCAGCCTGACATCACCTAACATTATTTTGAGATCATGAACCACAGTCCAGTTCTTCACCCTCAACCAGACTATTACCACTAGACATAAATTCTTTGTGTGCATTAAGCATTAGGTGATCTAACTGCTTAACACTCAGTGAGCATAATCTACATCTAACTTCAGTGCAGTCCACATGTAAGAGGTACAAATACCTACTTAAGGTGGAGGCTAGTACCTCATCTGAAATTCTGCCCTGGCTACAATACAATTTGATATGACAGACTACACAAAACGGGTGAGGTGTTGCAGTTGGATATACTAACTTGAAGTTTCTCATCCCTCAAAACTAACATAGCAACCTTCCAAAACACAGAACAACTACTTATCTCTCTTCACAATGTTAATAAACATAAGATACTTTGCATAGTTGCCCTATACATAGAAACCAGGTAATATTAGCTTATTGGAAAAAAAGTTTGCTGGATAACTACAAATATTACTGCTGAAACCATTATCTTAGGTGACATTAACACTGACTTCTGTGACATCCAACACCCAGCTAGTGTCTTTAGTCTTTACTTGTATGGGTTCAAATAGCTGATCTCTTTCCTTACTTGACTAAACAAAATGAACCATAAAGGTCTATTAATGGCTGGATACTTGTCTCTGAACCCAGCAAGTATGCTATCTCAGGGGGTTTGCCTGATTCCCTTAGTGACCATCACCCTATATTCACCAATAGAGAAATCATCCACCAGCTAAGAAAACATCAGTACAGATCTACCCAAAATCATTCTAACTTTCATGCTGATACATTTAATAATCTACTAAAATCTATCAACTGTTCTCCACTCAAAACCCTACTCCTGGATGAAGCTGTCAACAATATATTCATGAATACATTAAATACCCTTGCCCTACAAGTCAATGTCAAAGTAAAGTCAAAGTAAGCTTTATTGTCATTCAGACGTCACACAATAGTAAAAACTGAAAGAAATTTCATTTCCCTAGAATCAATGTGCAAAAGATCACAAGAAGCATTACAACAGGCATTAATACATCATAGCAAACCATTACAGACATAACACCCAAAACATTTTATGAATCTAAACAGTATTTTTTTTTCACAGAATTCCAAACGTTATCAGTATTGTACAGCAAGGCTAGTTTGTGAGTTATTGCACAAAAATATGAGTTTGTATCAACATAGATATCTGCTACACCTGATGGCCATCATCATGTGCGTTATTAGTAGAGTTGAGTAGTCTGATGGCCTGTGGAAAGAAGCTCTTGCTGAATCTAGCAGTTTTGCACTGCCTACTGTGATAGCGCTTGCTAGATGATAGGAAAGAAAACAGTCCATGGGTGGGGTGAGTGAAGTCATTGACTATTTTAGTGCTTCTGCTGAGACATCAAGACAAGTATAGGCCCTGAATAGATGGAAGAGTGGTCCTAATAATTTTCTCAGCTACTTTCCCTACCCTTTGGAGAGACACATGATCTGAAGCAGTGAAGTTTCCATACGATACCAAAAGACTGTTTGACAAGATGCTTTCTGTAGTGCCCCTGTAGAAAGTTGTGAAATCCGGAGGTGGAAGGTTTTCTCTTATCATTCTTCACAGAAAGTAGAAGCAGTGTTATACCCACTTGACAATGACATTTGAGTTTATGGACCATGCAAAGTCCTCTGTGATGTGTACCCCTAAGAACATGGTGCTTTTTACCCTCTCCATTATTTCTCTGTGGATTGTAAGTGGAGGTTGCACTCCATGGCTCCTCTGAAGGCAGCAATTATCTCCTTAGTCTTGTTCCCATTCTGTGCCAGGTTATTGCTGTTGCACCACACAATCAGTTGGTTAACTTCCTCTTAGTAAGCTGTTTCATCTTCACTGCCGATGAGACCCACAACATTTGTGTCTTCTGCAAACTTAATTTTGTGATTTAAACTCTACCTGGTAATGCAGTCATGGATCAGCAAAGTGAACAGCAAGGGGCTGAAGACACAACCTTGTAGTACCCCAGTGTTCATAATATACTGTCTGAGGTGTTCTTGCCAACGTGTACTGTCTGGGGTCTAGTATCCAATTGCATAGTGAAGTGCTGATACTCAGTTGAACCAGTTTCTTTATCAGATGCTGGGGGACGATTGTGTTAAAGGCAGAACTGAAGTCTATGAATAGCATACACACATAACAGATTTTGTTTTCCAGGTGGGGCAAAGATAAGTGAAGTGCCAATGAAATAGCATCTACCATGGAGTGATTAGATCTGTATGCAAATTGGAGTGGATCAAAAGTTGCAGTAGGTCTTGATGTCATATAGTCCTTGACCAGCCAGCCGTACAAAGAACTTTTATTACAGTGGAGGTGAGAGCTATGGGGTGGTAGTCATTGAGGCTTGATGGTGGAGTCTTCTTGGGCAATGGTATGACTTTTGTCTTTTTAAAATATTTGGGTACAATGGCCTGACTCAAAGAGGTGTTAAAGATATCAGTGAGGATGTTTGTCAGTTGATCAGCACAGTCCCTGAACTTCCACTCCAGAATGTTGTCAGGTCTAGCCACTTTCCTTGGGTTTACCCTGTGTAAGATCCTCCAAACATCAGCTGGGTTGAGACAGAGCACTTCAACTTCCTGCCTGGTAAATCATTTTGTTGCTGTAGTGTTGCTCTTTTCCTCAAGCTGGCTAAAATATATGTTGATCTTATTGAAAAATGTAGTACTGTCATAGCACTGAGAAGATGAGGGCATGTAGTCTGTTATGGACTGAATTCCTTGCCACAGACGCCTGGAGTCTTTTAGGTTTGTAAAGTGACTCTGAATTTTCTGTCCATAGGCATGTTTGACATCTCTCATACTCGTGTTTAGATTTGGTGTGGCTAACCTAAGGCCATCCTTATCCCCCCGACTTAAAGGCAACATTGTGTCTTCACAAAAGCTTGTACATCCCAGTTGTAAGCCAGGGTAACTGGTTGGCCCATATGGTGATGTTCTTATTGACTGTCACATCATCCATACCCTTTTATATATATCCCATCACACACTCTGCATACTTGACTAGGTTGATGTGCTGGTTTACAGTGGTCACCTCTTTGAACATGTTCAAATCTTTGCTTTCAAAACAATCTTGAAGTGCTAAGACTGGTCCCTCTGGCCATATCCTTAATTGTTTCTTGGATTGCTTCCCCCTGGTTAATAATTCTCTATATGCTGGAATTAGCATTATTGAGAGATGGTCTGAGTTTCCCAGGTGTGGGTGAGGCACTGCTTTAAATGCTTGTTTGACATTGGTATAGGCCTTATCCAATATGTTCTCACACCTACTTGCACAATCCAAGTGCTGACAGTAATGTGGTAGAACTAACTTCAGATAGGCCTGATTGAAGTCTTCCGCTATTATGTGAACATGGTCCGGATTCTAGTTTTTCAATTCACTGATCAGCTGCTATAATGTTGCCAGTGCTTCATTTATATTAGCACTGGGAGGAATGTATACAGCTGTGATACTAACCCCATTAAATTCCCAAGGCAAATTGAATAGTCTACATTTCAGCGACATGTTGTTGCCTCACAGTAAGACGCTCTCCGGTTTGATTCTCAGCTAGAGCGTCTTCTGCGTGGAGACATGCATGAATGGGCGTACCTACGTTGAAGGTTGTGCATCAGGGCTGGTAACTCGGCACGTAAAAATCAACTACCAATCATTAGCGGACCGGAGTTTCGCTGTGGCGACCCCTAACCGGGAAAAGCCGAAAGACACAACAACACAACAAGTACTCTATATTTTCATAGCAGTGAGTGGATACCATCTAGCAGTTGGTACACCATTTATTGTTGAAATAAATACAGGCTCTGCCTCCCCGAGATTTCCCACTGAGAGTCTGGGATCTGCCTGCTCAAAATAGTGCAGTTTATGTGGAGGGGCTGTCATTATCATTAATGCTGAAATTCAGCCTTGTCTCTGTGAAGATAAGCACACAACAGTTTCTCACCTTGCATTGAGTAGTCGACTCTAGTCTTAGGTAGTCCATTTTGTTTTCTAAGGAGAAAATGTTTGCCAGTAAAATAGATGGAAGCACAGGCCTGTAGGGGTAAGGTTTTAATCTGGCAGTGATTCCAGTTTGAGATCTGCGTTTTCCTGATATTTCGCACATCTGTCATATTCTCGTCCTTCTGTAACTGGTAAACGTTGACTCTGCTTGCACATAGCACTTCAGACCATGTTTGAGCATGATTCCTAACTCTCAGAGTTCATAGTGTGTTGTAGGCTTCACAGGCCCTGCTGACAGTAATTCAGCAAGCCTTTCACATGGAGAGCTTAATAGTCAAAGTTTTAGCAGAGTATCTCTGCTATAATTTAGTTTTACATCTGTATTTTCATCTGATCCTGTTACTTCCTTTAATTTAGACATAAAATTAAACACATACTGCACAAGCACTTCGCCTGTATGATCTCTGTTAACAGATATTTCACATTCTTATTCACTTAACCTCTCATCATACTAGCTATCTATACCTTTTAACACCTGCCATCTCCCCACTCTTAGGGCGGACTTCTATCTTTTTATTTTTATTCCTAGAACTGTAGACTCAACTTTTAATACTTTTGTATATACTGACTGTTATATTTAATTGTCATTTTTTTATTTATTTTTATTTTATGTCACTGGTATCTCCTCATACTTTATTGCATCCTATGTATTCCATTATCAAACTGTATGTTTGCTCCTTTTAATTGCAGTTGTACTAGTGTTTTATTGGATGATCAACTCTGTGGAGCTTTTCTCCCTAAACCTCTACTGATAATGTTTTTTTACTACCGAGTCAGACTTTCCCAGTGAATAAATGTCAATCAGTCAATCAATCAATCAATAAATAAATAAATCTGGACATATGCACAGCATCCAGGAATCTATCAGTATCCACGCAGCCTTGCATCTCTGTGCTGTTTACCTAAAAACAGGCTTGCTTCTGCTGAGGTACTTATGTGTTTTCTGAAGCTTCAAAAGTCTTCCAGGTGTTAGATGGACTTTAACTCCTCAGAAGCATATTATAACCTTGCATACTACACCTTTAACATAATTTGTCATAATTCCTACTTGGAGGAGTCATCATACCAGCTTATCTGAACCTTTAAGACATCAGAGGCCAACCAAAACAGAAGGAAATGTCTTAGTCATAGGTGATTGCATAGTTAGACACAAAATACTCAACTTGCCAGCCTTAACAAATAAATGGTGGCAGTCAGCTGAATGTGTGTAGCCAGGATTTGGCAAGAGTCTGAAGCTCACAAGCCCCTTCTTCACTGATACACCTATGATATGGTTGCTGTTCATGTAGGTGCAAAATGTCTTGGGACACACATTCCTAGATTATATGAAGAGATGATAATGCTTTGAGTATACATCCAAGATTGGTATAAATCTTGTCTCGAGCAACATTTGATTTAGCTACTGATATCATTATCATGGAAGGAGATAGCTAACTGTCTTAACTGCTTTATCATGGATGGCCTGTACCTTTTACTTTGGAGATTTTATATGGTGCCCATGACTTTCCATACCTCCATATAGCAGTTCTGAGCAATTCAGTCTGCCCCATCTACCAATCTCCTCATATGAAATGGGGACAGTATAAAAGGGTGGCATCACTCTAAATAAATGTCTAAATAAATAAGAAAATGCTATCCTTAGAAGCCTTTTTAACTTTAGAAAATACAGATCATCAGCATCATTACTGAAATAATGGCTCCAGTGCTGTGATAATATACTTTCCCTAGAATGGTTAAGTACTGTAAAGGTGATGCCTCATCTTGGATTCTGTTAGGTAGAGCCCTATACACCTCCCAAATTTCATATCTAAGTTAATAAAATGCATAGACCTCATAAACATGGACACTGGCAACACAAAGTCTCTTTGACAAAAGTAATTTTTATGTACATGCTTAACATGACTTAGTCAAAGCTTTTGACATCATTCCTATCGCTGGCATCATAGACAAGGGATTATATTTACTTTGATAGGCATATTACCTGATAGATAACACATTGGTACAAGGACAAAATTCAGTAATTAAGACAGGGGGAGTATACTCCCTGAAAAGTCTCATTACCCATGGTGTTCCACAGAGCTTGGTAATGGAGCTGCTAATGCTTGGTATTTATTTATCTGACATCAAAGCTGATATCAAATGTATCTGGCCAGAAAAGATCACTGATTACTTTAAATCTGGAGCCATCAACTCCAAGGGAACTCCTATATATTGTATAGGAAGGATCACCACTGCCATGGTTTCAAGTTAAATAGCAAAAAGCACAGTAGTATATCCTTTAGAAACAAGCTGTGCCAGTTTTCCATGACATTAATGGTACCCTTCCCAAAACAGTTAACAGTGTTATGGCCACATTTGTTGAGAATGAGCTCTCATTTGACAACCATGCAGCCATGTTCTTAGGCAAGCCTTCTGTTTAGCCTAGATGATTACTAAGGGGGTTTTCTTCCATGTCATGGGATGTTATATCCCTCTACTCCTCCCTTATTAGCCTCATAATTTAGTATAGTGTTGCTTTTCACTTGTACCTATCCAGTCATATGATCCAGCATGAAAGACCCAGATGTTTTGACACAAAATCAAGGACCCAAATTCTATTACATATACAAAATACTTTTTGGAGCTCTGTTGTCCCCCATCTATCTCACACAGACTCCTTTGACTTGACCTATTCCTGCCCTATAAGGCTTTGAGCAATCTTTTCCTAAATGACATCCTTCAATCACCCAAAACTGGCACCATCTTAAGTAGTTACCTTTAAAAAACTTAACTTCACCATGAGCGAAACCAAGCCTGTTGGTGAGATACATATCTCACTCAAAAATTCACTCCTCTGGAATGTACTCTGTCTCTGTGTTAAACAGTATTTTCTTCACCCTCTTTAAAGCGGTCCAAGATGTGTGGATGGTGAAATGCAAATAAATTGCTAGTCTCACCTAAGAAAACCTCATGGAAAAAGGTTGCAATAGGAATTGCATTGGCTATGCTGCAAACAATGTGTAAACCATATGCCACCTCTTTGCCAGTGTTGTGAGATTGGTAACATATGTGAGGTATATTGGGTATAATGCTGCCTATTCAGCCCTAGTCTCTACTCCTTAACCTTCTGTTTACTTCTATAATGGGTCCTTCAGTGCCATGTTATGATAACTGGCACAAACACAATACTTTTTGTTGAAGGTCTCTGTACATATTGCAGTGCCCCACCTGATGGATCAAGACACTATAAACATCCATTAAGTTATCCAGGCATGTGCTGCATAAAACTTCGTGTTTTGGTATCAGTTGTGTTCTATTTCTGCCATGGTCTGCAGGTTGCGGATAAGTGCCATCATCCAAAGTTATACGCTGGTATCTTATTCTTTTCAACATATAAACTCATGCTCACTGCTTCCCATCTGCACCATCCATTCATTGCTATATATCTAACATCTTGGTATCCTGCAATTTCTACTCTCTTCACTATTAAAATTTCTCTCCATACTTGTAAATGCTATGTCCATGCTTTTGGATGGACTTCATTTACCTAACCTATAACACTTGTGTTATGCATTGTGTACTCCAGATCCTAATTCTTTGTAATTCTTGAAAATATGAGTAACACATACATTTTCTTCATCTGTTATGTTATGGCACTATACTTTATAATTGAATTATACCTTTTATGTTTTCTATTGTTTCTATGTTGTAAACTAGGCTGCACCTGCAAATGGTCAGATTTATCAGTGCTCTACCCTTGTAAACTAAATTAAATAACTAAATATATTTGGCATCTCCTGCAGCACACAACAGTCTTGCCATTGTAAGTGTATATGATACCCTGTGTAACCCTGCATTTGTATACATCGCCTGCTTTGACGACTTTGGGGGAAATTCCCCACATCAACTACTGGTATAGCTTGGAAATGTGATATGTGTGAATCTTGAGGAGTGTTACAATAGCACAATAGCACATTATACATAAAGCACTGGGTATAGTACACTGTTTGGCAATCCAGGAAGTAGAAGCCATTTGTTGATGTATCCCCCCCCCATGATCCAAGTTTGAGGCTCAATGGCAATGTGTGTGATATGGGTCACAGGACATGTAGCAAATGTGCTTTCCTGTAAAGTTCCCACGTTTTCCACCACATGCAGCACAATACATATGGCTGATGCATGCAATATCCCTAGTGTGTCCATAGTAGGTTGCTGTAAAGACTCTATTGCTAAGAAAGAAATGCTGCCCACATCTTTGTGCTCACTGGTATTGGAAATCTACACCTACCTTTTGAATCTAATTGTGAGTGGCTTAGATTGAGTAGACCATGTTTGGATTCAGTCCACTATCATCTGATCTGTGAAGTCATATGTAAGGCAGTTTCAGCATCTTCTGCAGTGGCTAAGATGGCCAGTGTACACCACGTCACAGGTATTGGCTTTGACAGCACATGCTCTTCTGTAATAGCTGCTGATATTCCTGTCATCTCCATTTCACTGTGCACCAAAACTCCCCGGTATTCAGAATGTTTGTGCCGTAGTACAGTACACCTGTTTTATACATTTCTGAATCGCTCCATCATATTTTATCAATATTTGCATAACCCATATCACTGATTTGCATGGAGTTCCTAATTTCAGTATCACCGTGCAGTCATTTCCATGTGCTGCATACCACACATTTTTCTGTTGCACAGCCACACCATATAGAGTCTCTGAATCATCAATGTCCAGCATACTGAAGTTATCCACACTCATTTGCACAGAACATTGTGCTAAACATCTATGAATCACAGATGCAGTGTTTCTGTAACAGAAATGAAAAATTGCATTGCACATTGATTTAATACAAATATTTGTAATGAGCATTAGAGTTTTTCCAGAAATCCGCATATCAATAAACTGTATCATGCTACATTTTCTAAGGGGGTCTGCTTGTTCTTCTACACATAATAGCTCTCATGTATACCTTCTCCAAGGTAACTGATAGATAATAATTTATAAACTGGTTATTTCAAATTCCTTATTCAAAGAGTAGTTGAAGCTTTTATGTAGTTTTAAATATATCCAAAAGTATATGTATCCACAAGTAAAACAAATTTTAGCAAATTTATTAGCCTTTGTTTTCTTCATAGCCTAGTATTCACTAATGAATCTAATGACCCTATTGGCATTTGAAGCCTAGCAGTTCTTCCTAAATAATATCCAGCAAGTTTTGATACCCTATAGAGATTTTAAGGGGTGTATATATAGGCTTGTGCTTGGGTAGACAAGCTTTTACAGCCTGCCTCTGTCTACTAGAGCCATAGGTGCAAGACCAAGATACATTTCTAATTCCACATCTTGTGGTTGCTGACAATAGTCTTCCATTTAAAAAAATACTAATGGTATGCTAATACAGCATGTAACATGTATTTACTATTCAAATTATGCTAAAATTAATAAAAACTGACTCTAATGAGGCTTCTTCTTGTATCCATCTATCTACAACACCTTCCCCATTTTTTACACATGGGGTTTGTATGTCACTTAATGACAATCATTTAGAGCCAAGGGTCACACTGCCAGATGGCTCTAGATGACTGTCATTGTTGTAATGAAATCCCAACCCCTGTGTAAAAAAATGGGAAAAGGGGTTGTGGATGGATATAAGCAGAAGCATTATTAGTCAGTCCTTATGCTTATATTTGGAATATCTGCTCTGAGAATCCTGTACTCATCCATCCACAACCCCTTTTTCCCATTTTTACAATTGAACAGTGCAGTGATGCAGCAGTAGCGTTGTCGCCTCACAGTAAGAGGTTCTCCAGTTTGATTCTCGGCGAGAGTTGTTTGGAGTCTGTATGTCCTCCCTGCATTTATGTGGGTTTTCTCTGGGTACTCCAGTTTCCTCCCACATTGCAAAGACATGTGTCTGGAGCATTTCTCCCTGGGCCTCCACTGAAAATTGGCTTCATTCTAAGTCGGACTTTCCTGGTAAACAAATGTTAAATAAAAATTGTTGCATGTGGAATTCAGGTGACACTTCAACAGTGACAATCAACTAAAGCCAAGGTTCACACCACCAGGTGGCTAGCCCTGCCATGGTAGTCCTTCCATACCACTCAGTTGCATGCACACTCATACTTATGGCCAATCAACCTACTGCATGCCTTTGGAATGTGAGAGGAAACCCACATGAAGGACATGCGGACTCCACACAGAAGGCAACCCAGCCAAGAATCAAAAATGAGAACTACTTGCAGTAAGGCAACATTGCTACTGACTCTGCCACTCTGCATCATTTGTTTCTTTTGTTATTGCTCCTGCTGCTTCTCTCAAAATGCTTGCAAAATGGATTGCTTTTCTTTTTTTTTTTCTTGGCTGTTATGCCGACATGTTTCAGACCAAATAAATCTCATAAAGCTACTTTCTGTTCTTTCTGCAATATCTTATGTGTCAGCCATGTGATGTATGTTTGTGTCTTATTCTTCGTTCCAGAAGTTCTATAATGTCACTTCCAGAGACATTAAAAAGGAGCAGCACCAATGTGAACCCTTTGTGGTATTCCATAGATAAACTTTTCATTTGATTAATCTCAATGCATTTTGAAATTTTTGCCCATTTCTGTTGCCAGTATTCTACTCATGGCCCCAGCACTCTGGGGCATATATATATATATATATATATATATATATATATATATATATATATATATGAATCTACTTCATATGGTCGATATTTCAGAATATCGAAGACCATATGGCCAAGACCATATGATCGACATTCGAAATGTCGTCCATTGAAAAAAAAACACAACAAAATCTTACCTTCATGCTGCAAACGCCCCCTTGCACTCCTCATGGGGGGTTCCCCCTACACCCCCCCAAAACTTAAATATACCAACTCTGAGATTGTACTACAGAGCAGAAGATGGAAATCTTTCTATTCTGCACTGTATGGAGATGGTGGTTCCAAATGGTCGACATTTCGAATGTCAATCATATGGTTTCGGCCATATGGTCTTCGACATTCTGAAATGTCAACCATGTGAAGGGGACCCATATATATATATATATATATATATATATATATATATATATATATGTTGTTGTCTTTTGGCTTTTCCCGGTTCGAGGTTGCCACAGCAGAACTCCGGTCCACTAATGATTGGCAGTAGATTTTCACGAACGCCAAGGTGCCAGCTCAACGTTCAACCTTCAGCGAAGGCATGCCCATTTACGCATGTCTTTCAAATGCCTACCCAACTGCAGGGAGGACATGCACACTCCACACAGAAGGCACTCCCCGCACTCCAGCTGAGAAATGAATGGGAGAACCTCTTGCTGTGAGGCAACAATGCTACCACTGCACCACCGCAGATAATATATAATGCTACCACTGCACCACCGCGGATAATATATATATATATATATATATATATATATATATATATATATATATACATATAAATTTGGGAGGTGTATATATGTGATATAATATAGGACTGTCTCATTAAATTAAAGGCAGCTTATGCCATTTGACAATTTAACTTATTACAATTCCAAGTCAAAATGCCTTTTTTGGTTTTAACATATTTTATTAGTTAAAATGAACTTAATCTGTAATATGTGTTTATATTTTTTTCTGTGCATTTATATCAACAATTTCTGTGCATTTTGGCCAAGGTTTTTACTTGCAGTATGCTGTCTTAAAAATGTTCTGATCAGTTAGTTGTTCAGATAATTTCTCTGGATCATATGGTTCTTTGCATGGTATAAATTAATTTTATTTCTGGTGATATGTTATTCTGATGAAGTTTTATTCGGATGAAAGCACAAAATCTGTGTGATAATAAACAGTGCAGAGAATTATGTTCCTGGTTTCTTCATTATTTTACAATCTGAAAATAAATTACTGTTTGAGAGAGTCACATGCATGGAATAAGTTCCAGTTAACCACTCCAACAGTTTACAAATATTTAAAAGAAACTTGGATAATTCCTGCGTGAAAAGTGTTTTTGATATGAATATTTATAGAGGGCTGTCTGTGTAGCAAAAATGAATATGGAGTTTGGATCTAAACACTGAACCACTGAAATATTAGCTCTGATGAAAAAGAAAAGACATCATACAAGTTCTTTTGCATCTAGTCAAGTAATAGTAAAATAACAAATAAGCTATGTTATATAGTAATACTGCAGCCTTGGCACGGACATTTAGAAACACTCTATAAAGAAACAAACCATACCTAAATTAGTCATAAAAGTAATAATTACCAAAACTGGGATACAAAAAAAATCCAAACTAGATTATTTGTAGCTCAAGTTGTTACATTTTAAACTAAAAGTTCTTCACAAAAATGTAGAGCCTAACAAAGAACTGTTCAACTATTGGTTTACCTTCCATTATACTGATGCCAGTGTTGTTCTGTAGTCCTGATTTCTTCTAATGTCCTTATAAGCAGGGATGTAGTCCTATGCATAGTCTCCCTTGTAGTACACACTGGAGACAATAGGGAAAATGCATTGCAGACACTATTCAAATTACAAATGATGTGGATACTCTACAAAATGGCCTTAAAGAAACAGATGCTTGGTGCAAGAGCCATGGGCTCAAGCTCAATGCCAAAAAATGTATAGCTATCCCCTTTGGGAAAAAACATGTACCCATGAATTACCACATAGGTGGCAGTACACTAAACACTGAAAGTGTGAGACTTAGGGACACAGGTGGACAGTGGTCTCAACTTCAATAACCACATCGCCACAACAGTCAGGAAATCCTTCTATGTGGCACACTCATCACTAAGGGCTTTTCATCCAGAAAAAAGGAGGCCATTGTCCCACTGTATTCATCCCTCATTAGACCCATTATAGAATACAACACCCCATTTGGTATGTACCTCTCTAGACATCTGCAACAACTGGAAAGGCTGCAGAAATACTTCACTAAAAGAATCACAGGCTTAAAGCAGATGCCCTATGCTGACTGCTTTAAAAAACACCAGCTATACTGTTGCATATTGTCTACTCCGAAGTGATCTCTGCTTAACATACAAGGCCATGTCAAACCCAGAGCTGTTTAGACATGCTACACTTAAAGAAATCCCAATCCCTCAGAGCCACACGCTCCAGGGATCTAAACCTTGTCATCACAATAAACAAAACATGCTGGGGGGATAGGTTCCTGACCCAGAGACTCCCCAGACTCTGGAATAGACTACCCATACATGTCATGCAGAGCACCTCTTTGGCCCTCATCAAAAGGAACCTTGATGATTGGATGGGAGAAAGGAAATTTACCCCAGGGATCACGTCAGTCACCCTGCTAGACAGAGGTCCATGGAAGTAAATAGTGTGGGAAGAAATAGCCAGGGAATTGTTATGGCTAGGCTTGTATAGGCCCTAGGGCCGATAGCCTAGTAACAACCTATGAACCTATGAACCTATAATATCCCATTGTTGTAAATCTCTTCCCAGTCAAAAAATACCTCACTGACCTGGACAATAATAGGAGAAGGGAAAATAGAAAACTACTCTGATTAACATAATAAAGTAATGACTAGCAAAACAATGTTGATGTGTACTAAAAATAAAATAAAATGCATAGACCCATCACTAATAAACATGCCATTTTTAAACCAACAGCAAGAATTTTTAACAAAAATTTTATGGTACAAAACTTTTTAGTTAAAAAGAAAATAGGCTTAGCACTTTCATTTATATTCTATTCATAGGACTTCTTCAGAGCTTCATATCTTTCAAAAACTTCCTTATGACATTCAAATATGTCATAATTGATTCTTAAGAGAGACAAAGTACAAAAAATCAACCAATCATTCAAACAAGTTGACATGATTCTCAAAAAATATATAAAATATAAAATGTTATATAGCCATTCTTTAAATATTCGACACTACTTTGTAAGGAGTTTATTAATGTATAACATAAACATAAGTGTATTATTTGAACTCAACTAAAAAATTATAAATAACTTCATTAATCACTTCACCCTTTCAATTTCATAATTTAAAATAATAATAGTAATGTAATTACACAATTTTATAAACTTAAAAATGATAATTTTTCAGATCTCATTTTGAGAAGTGGTTTAATATAGCAATAACCCACGCCTGGGTGTGGGTAATGCTAAATTTACCCACGGTTGGCGTGGTTTGGTCCCGAGGGCGAAGCCCGGACCAAAAGCCAACCGTGGGTAATTAGCATTACCACACCAGAAGTGAGTTATTGCTATTATACCATGACATTATTTAAGAAAAGAAACTATTACTTTTCTTAAATAATGGCATAGTATAATGCCTGTTTACTGCCCTTCCGCAGATGTCTTGGCATCCGCGGCAGTTCTGATGTACTGCGGCGCCTGCGCGGTACATCAGAGTTGAGCAAAAAGCGGAGAAAGCAAGATCTTCTTTGCTTTTTTTAGTGTCTCGCTATGTTAAATGAGTTTAACATAGTGAGACAGTTTTAAAATAAGCAACGGACATCTCCGTTACTTATTTTAAAACTGTCTCGCTATGTTAAACTCATTTAACATAGCGACACTAAAAAGCAACGGAGATCTTGCTTTCTCCGTTTTTTAACACTGCCTCGCTATGTTAAATGGGTTTAACATAGCGAGACAGCTTTAAAATAAGCAACGGAGATCTCCGTTGCTTATTTTAAACTGTCTCATGTTAAACCCATTTAACATAGCGAACAGTATTTAAAGAGTTATACTAATGGAAAAAAGTCCGGGCGACCGGACCTTTTTCCATTAGTATAACTCGATTTACAACGGGCACGCTGGCCAATCAGCGTGCACGTTTTGGGGGGATCATGGTATAATATATAAATAAACATTTATACCAGGAGGGGTACTGGCATTAATTCTTGTCATAGGAACTTTCTGTATTCCTGTTTTGCCTCCCATTCACTACCCCTTGGGTTAAGTTCAACTTTTTCAGTTATAGGAAATTTGAACTTATCAAAACCATCATACTAAAGAAAATGTATAAGTGGCACTGATAATAATCGTGGCGGCTATATCGTATGAATGTTCATAAACTCTCTTCTTAAGTTGTCTCTCTGTCTTGCCTATGTAAAAGATGGACAGCCAGAATGCTTGGCTACATACACCATTCCTGAAGTTATCCCCTTCTGAGAATCAAATGGTTGTTCCGAGCTTATTTTCCTTCTGTTATAAACAGATACTGTTTACAACACCCACATGTAAATGTATCTTATTTTAAGTTAAGTAATTTTAAGGTTTCCTGATGTTTTATAGATGAAGTTTTTTATTTTCACCAGCTGCTTCAAAAACTGATAGAAATGGGGCAATTATAACAGTTAACGATTTTATAGTTCTACTACATTGGTTTCCTCCATTACTGTATTGTACCACTAATGTTCTTTCTAGGTTACCACATTTTATTTCTTTCCCTATGGGTGCTAGCTTAACTTCGAATTCTACTCCTAAAAGTGGTTTATATTGTTTCCCCACTATTGAGTAACTGCATTAACTATACCTTCCACCAAGGGTTTGGGGTAACCCCTGTCAGAAAACACAGTATTTTTTAACTTGTTCATCTCCCAAAACAACATTTCTTTACTTGATGTCATTCTAACTATTCCTATTATGTGTCCTTTAATTAAACTTTTTTTATAAGCCAAAGGATACCCTTCCTGGATGGCTTATTTGAAATATTTTTGTTGTTGTTTGTCTTTCGACTTTTTCCCGGTAAGGGGGTCGCCACAGCGGAACTCCGGTCTGCTAATGTTTGGCAGAAGATTTTTATGAAACGCCGAGGTGCCAGCTCGATGTCCAACCTTCAACGAAGGCACGCCCATTTACGCACGCATGTCTTTTGAATGCTACCCAACCCACGGGGAGGACATGCAGACTCCACACAGAAGGCACTCCCAAGCCAAGCCGAGAATCTAACAGGAGAACCTCTTGCTGTGAGGTAACAATGCTACCGCCATACCACTGCGGCATGATGGCTTATGAAATCAGAATACAGCAATATCAGGGAAGCATAGATTTTACAGGTTTAATAAAATGAACAGAATCTTCGACAAAATGCATCTTATTAGCACACATGCCAATGTAAGTTATTTAGATTGTCTGCAATTGCCATGCCCACAAGGCATAGTGAATATTGCAGTAACTGTAGTTTTCTGTTAAATCTAGTACAAATTACCTTTTTTTAGAAATGCATAACACTTTGCAAAGCATTCAAACTATTTAAAATTGTTTGTAAGGGCAAAAACTAATGAGGTGTGTGTGTGTGTGTGTGTGTGTGTGTGTGTGTGTGTGTGTGTGTGTGTGTGTGTGTGTGTGTGTGTGTGTGTGTGTGTGTGTGTGTGTGTGTGTGTGTGTGTGTGTGTGTGTGTGTGTGTGTGTGTGTGTGTGTGTGTGTGTAGGGGCAATGAACACAAATATGCAAGAAAACATTTTCCTCTGTATCCTTTTTTTGCAATGATGCTATTTTTTATCTGCTACTTTTGAGGGACAGATCTAAAGATATCACACTAACTGAAATGATGCAATATGCCAAACTAAGCTCCATTTTTGCAAATGTATTCATAACATAGTTTTAAAGAAATTTTAGGAAAAACAACTTGTATGACATATACAAACAATTGTTTCTATCCATGTTATACATATATGACTTTTCCGAATGGCTATCTCGGTCAAGGTACTTCAAGCTTTACTGAGCTGATATTTTGAATGTGAACAAATTATTTCATTATTTATTTCATGAAAAGAAGACTTGTTTACTTTTCTTCCTGTGTAGATTTGACATTTGTGACAGCCATGCAATTCCTGATGATAAACATTGCTGCCTTTGCCCCAGTGGCTTCCAGAAATGTCAGCAGTATATTACTGTTACTTATTAGTAAATTCAAATGATGAGTTATTAATTGTCCATTATTATATGGCTTTCACTCCTCTAAAATGGATTAAATATACCGTGTTAAAGCTTTCAGGATCTGTATTGCATCACAATTTAATAACTAGATGATATTATCATTTGTCTCATAACATTTATAATAACTCTAGGAAAAATCCAATAATGTCATATTGAATTGTCTAACGTGAACCTTTGGAGGTTTTTTCATAACCATTTCCTCAGTGAAATAAATCAAATCAACTTCATTTTCGTGGGAATTTCCTGGATAGAAAATAATGCTTCTCCCTTCTGCTCTTACTTTCTAAAATCTAAAAAAATATGTACTGCCCTTCAATTTTTTAATCATTTACTACACAACATGGGCAGACTTTCATTTTACCTCAAGAAATAAATAACTTGCTTAATAATTCTCCTAGAATATGAATACAATTTAGGTCATGATCTATGAATTACCAGGTAGCACATTCTATCCCCCAGATTTAAGTAAAACCATTATAATTCAGCAAGAAGGCAGTCTCTTTACAGTATTACTACAAGGTGGCACTCACACTTTCTTATGGTCATAGCCATATAAATATAAAGAGTTGCACACGCTGCAATCAGCTAAAATTGTGAGCTGAGATATTGCAAGCTAATGGAGTGCACTGTATGTGTATTTTTTTAAATCATTTGTTAAATTACAACCTGTTCATGTGAGAAAATAGTTGACTGTAATAAAGAGCGAATAGTTTTGGATATTACACTGACTGGATAAAACTGCCTAGCCACACAAGATGATGCTGTGGCACCTTAAAGTTAGTCTCATTTCATTGTTCATCTGTCATTTCTTGATACTTCCAAACTGTTTATCTTTTTTCTTTCGTAGATGTCTTGTTTTTCACTTAATATTTTCAGTGTTTTGCATTTGTTAAATATGTTGCGCCTTTACAATTTGTTCTGATCAAGTGTTATGTTGTTGAATACATTTGCTGGTCTTAAACCTTGAATATGTTATACATACAAAATTAAGTCGAACATATCTACTGGTGAATATAATTTTGTGCATTGCAAAGTATTTACTATCATTGCACAGCAAATTCAAGTCATCCTTTTACTAATAACACTCTATAACAATCCTCATCTTTCATGCAAATCCTAGCAAAAAGAGGAAAATATTTTTCTAAGTACTAATTATGATATCAGTTTAATTCATTAATTGCATAGGTGATTTAATATCGGATTGCCACTTATAACTAGTTTACTGCACTCAAGTAATAGACTTCTCCCTTAGAGTAAAAATTAATAGGTGGTCTTTTTGAAATTTATTTTGTTGCATATAAAGTATAGCAGAAATTTTGATAAACAAAATAAGTGATATTTTTATGTGTTAATAAACTTTTACAATAATTGGGACTTCCTGCTACTTTTTACTTCAGTTTTCTGGGGATTGCAAATACTGCCAGTAAATGCAGTAGGATGATTCATTTATGATGCTAACCATTTGCTGCAACAGGTTAAGATACAGGGTGAGCTCATATTGAGCCACTGCAAAAGCTGCTTTCCTATGAACACAGGACATTTTCTTCCAAACTCTGAATGGCAGCAACTACTTGTTGTTGACAGCGCTATTTGTGAAGGAAGATGATTGCTTTGCTTCCTATGGGAGGTTGAGGGACGTATCCCAAGGTATGTTTCCTAGTAATGAATTTGAATTAGAAACTGGAAACCTTGCAAAAGACGTATCTGCCTGTGTGAGGAGTGAGACTGCCAGAATGGCTATATTTGCAGAAAAATGGAACAAATACATACTGCACCAATTATATGCCCAGGCTTTAACTACTCATATCGCATGCGAGGAGTGTTAAGGCTGCAATACAAATGTCATCTTTATGGTTGCCAGTGTGTCGACTATGGCATGATTAGCTCTTGAGTGTGATTAAACTTGAAATTTTTAACCTTTTTTTCCTAAGAATAAAAGGAGTACTATGTATCATTTGTGTCAACATTAGTGGATAGTTTTAACTGATTTAAGATATAATAATTATTAAACAGGCAGGTAAAGGGAAGAGCACAGTGTTTATGCATTAAGTTCAGTATTTTGAAATGTGTTTAGAACATTGGAATGAAAACATATACCATGTTGCTTGAACTCATTCTGAGCCTTTTAGTATCTGGTTGAAAATGCAGCAAGGTTTGTGTATTTTTATGCAAGGTATGAACAGTAAGCATTCAGTAATGAAAGCTACACTTTCCTAATTTTTATTGTTTGACAAAAATTCATTTCAAATGTCATGTTGTAAACTGTTTTTGTATAATGTGGGGGAAATTGTAAACATCTGATGAAATATAAGAGATTCTTCAGATTCTTTAAGAAGTAAGACTATAGAATGGACAAAGGGTATATATTGACTTAAATTAGTTAACGGTTTGTATACTAATGTTAACCTTACTAGGTGTTTGGAAGCAATCAAAATATTTTTAGGACAAACATCTATTAGTAATTTGTAATGGATTGTTTTTGTATAATATTTTTTTCCTTTTAATAACCAAGTCTATCCACCAAAATTAGAACTGCTGTAGGTGTCCTCTTTGGTCCATCTTATGCTAACTTATGGGTTTGTTTGAGTTAGAGTATATATATATATATATATATATATATATATATATATATATATTTTTTTTTTTTTTTTGTTTCCTCAAAGAAGAGCACCCAAGAAGTGCAGAATCTAATTCCCTACACAATAAACAACAAAAACATAGCAAAAAAAAAAAGTAAATAACAAAAACCTTTACTGAGGTATTAAAGTGAGAACGTTAAAAAATTTACTACAATCTACTAAATTGTTTGCAAGAGCTGTAGTCTTTTTCAGGTCAATTTAATTGTCAGAGTAATGGCATTTCTTAACTGAGTAGTTAAACAGCATTACAATTTCATTACATTACCTGCGGTGGTGGTGCTGCGGTAGTGTTGTCGCCTCACAGTAAGACGTTGTCCTGTTCGATTCTCAGCTAAAGCGTCTTCTGTGTGGAGACATGCGTGAATGGGCGTACCTTCATTGAAGGTTGTACATCAGGGCTGGCAACTCGGTACGTAAAAATCTACTGCCAATCATTAGCAGACCGGAGTTCCGCTGTGGCGACCCCTAACCGGGAAAAGCCAAAAGATGCAACAACAATTGCATTACATTGATGTGAAGAAGTCCACAGCTGTTATTTATTTATCTATTTATTTACATTTATTTACTGGGTAGTGTCCGACTGCACCAGAAGCCCATTTTCAGTGGAGACCCAGGGAGAAATGTTCCAAGACAAGTAGTAGATAAAAAGATAGCAAAAGAAAAATGTAGACAAGTTACATACATGACAGAGGTAATTACAATCTCTGAGTGCATCGAATAAAGCAGATAAATGATGTCATTATATATAAAATAATAATACAGATAAGTGATGTCATTATACACAAGTTAATAATAAAGATAACTGATATCATTATGTACAAGATTTCTCTCTCTTTTTTTTTTCTTACGTAAGAGGTAAGGAAGTACAGAGAGGAAATGATGTAATGTATGTGTTCACATGAGAGATAGCACTAGAGTGAAGAAATATTATGAGACTTATGCAGTGTTAGTGTAGAAGTCAGTCAGGTTAGAGGGGTTAGCCTTGGTGGGTGCAGGAGCATAGTCAGTGGTTAGTAAGGTGATCTTTTGTGAGTAGTTTGAATATGCAATTCTCAGGATTATTAGGAATTTCCTGTGGCAGTAGATTCCAGGATTTAGATATTTTTATTAGAATAAAGACAGTCGCCATAGTAGTTTTTGGACTTTTTTACCTTTAGGAGTAGTTTGTCTGATGATCTCGGGCACATGGGGTTGGTGTTTGGTTCTACTAGGTTAAAAAGAGCAGGTCAGTGATCAGGTTCGTGGATGATATTATGTGCAATTGTGAGTTAATTGAGAGTTAGTAGGTTGGGTAGTTCAAGCCAGATAAGTTGCTGATGTGCAGTACAATGCTGGGATTTACGGGGCAGGTTTATGACAAACTTGGCTGTTTTGTTATAGCACCTCTTAAGGTTAAGTCAGTCTTGCGCAGGTTGGTGAAGATTTGTGAGCAATAAAGAAGGGTGGAAAGCAGCTGGGATTTGGCTGTGGAAAGTCTGCATAGTTAGTTAGGAAATGTTTGGCGCTGTAGAGAGAGAGCCAAGCTTGATCTGAAATTTTTACTTGTTAGTGATATATTTTTGTCAAATTTCAGACAGTCATCTATTGTTATATCTAGAAGTTTAGTTTGACTGACTGGTTCCATTTTTGTACCTTTGGATGAGTAGATGTTAAGAGAGGTTTGATTGTTTTTAGTTCTATTGTTGCAAAAGACCATAAGCTTAGTTTTATTTGGGTTGAGAATGAGCTGATGGTTGGTGAGGTATTTTTCAACATCTTGGAGATTTTTGTGTTATTACTTGTAGTTCTTGGGGTTAGGGGGCAGATTAGATAAGAGAGGTATCATCGGCATATTGAATGATAGTGGCTGGTTGGGTTGAAGACCTGAGCTCATTAGTAAATATGATAAAGAGAAGAGGTACAAGGATAGGGCCTTGGGGGACTCCCACAGAGATGGGTAGGAGAGAGAAAGTTTGTTTTCCCATATAGTGGACTGCTGTCGTTTGGAAAATTAGCTATGAAACCAAGTTAGGGATGTTACGCTGAGGTTATAAGTTGCCAGTTTGTTAAGCAGTATTTGGTGAGATATGATATCAAAAGCTTAGAGCATATTGAGGAAGACAGATGAGACAAGTTGACCATCATTTTTCAGGTGGCTAACAGTGTTGGTGAAGCTAATGAGTACAGTATTAGTACTATGCTTCAGTTGGAAGCCATTTTGTGAGTTAGATAAGAGATTGCTGTTAAGGAGACCATCAAGTAATTGCTGATGAATACATTTGTCTAAGATTTTGTAAAGGGAGAAAAGAATAGCAATCAGACAGTAGCTTGTGAAGTCTGTGGAGGGGCCACCTGTGTGTAGGGGGATGACATGAGATGTTTTCCAGAGGAGCGGTACATACTGTTCAGATATGAAATGGTTTATTTAGATAGATACAGGATATGAGATGGATGAGGTGGATAGTTTTAGAAATTCAATAAGGAGCTGATCTGCTGTAAGAGTACAGGGCTTTAGTTTGTTTAGGAGCCTTTTTATGTAGCTGGTTTGAATGGACCTAAATAATAATGAAGTTAGGTTAGGTTCTGTAGAGTTGGGGACTTAAAGTCGTAGGTTAGTGTTATGGTTTATGAGCGGAAGTTATAGAGTTGATAAAGTGAGTGTTAAATTGAGATACTATGCATTTGGATGTATTTTTGGTAGATGGAGTGGGGGTAGAGGGTTTACCTGGGTTGAGGAGATAATTGATACTTTATCAAAATTTTTGTGGATTATCTGAATGTTTTTGATGACGTTTGGAAGTAAGTTTTTTTTTGTCATATTTAATTTGTTTTTTGGCTAGGTTTCTCAGCTGTTGATATGAGGTTAGGTTGTCTTTGTTTTTGGTTCTCTGGTATTGTGACCAGGCTCTACCCCTTTGCTTAAGTATTTGCTTAAGTGTCATTAGACAGCCAAGGCAATTGTTTGGTCCTGACACAGATTTTCCAAGTGAAAATGAGGTTATCAAATATCTATAGGAATACTCCGTTAAAATACTTAACAGCAAGGTCTAAGTGGAAGAATTTTAACAGTGACCAATCGCATTGTTGTAGCAGTTTATTAAATATAGTGGGGGAGAAGTTATTTTTGCTGCAGATATTTTTAAATAAGATGTTATTGGTTGTGTGACGCCATTTGCTAATTAGAAAGGTAGAAGTGTGTCTGGAAGGTAACTGGCTTGATAATTTAGGTTGGGCCTGTTTGTAAGTATCAAATCTAAAACTGAGTCTTTTTTGGAGTGTTTATCAGTACATGTAGGAGAGTTAATGGTTTGTGAGAAACTGTAAAGGTTAATAAAGTTGGAGGGGTTATTGGAGGAGCAGGAAAGCCAGTCTAGATTGAAGTCACCTAGTACTATTGTTTCTTGATTGAAATAAGAGGAAGCCCAGGAGAGAAGATATTATATGATGGGGAGGTTGTTCCTAGGGGGAAAATAGGCAACTATGATTATTATGATTTTCTGTGAGTTGATTTCTAGGTGACTGGTTATTATTTCACAGTTGGGGATGTCTGGGAGAGGGTAGGTCAGCTGGACAGATTAGAGGAAGTCTTTAATCATGATAGCAATGCCTCTACCATGTTTGGTCAGTCTGTCTTGTCTAATAATGCTATAACCTTTGGTTATAATCTGTTCATCTTTAATATGGGACTTTAGCCAAGTCTCAGTTATAACAGCTATGGAGAGTAGAGGTTAAGGGCAGCATGGAAGTCACTTATTTTGTTAGTGATGCTTCTAAGGTTAAAATTAGTTATCAAGAGGTCAAAGTTTCTGTATTTGTGCAGTGCGGGTTTATGTGGAGGACTGAAGAGGTTTTGAGTTGGAGAGTTGGTAGTCGGAGAGCGGGAGGTTGTGAGCAGAGAGGGAAGAGTTTTGTGGGGCCTGGGTTAGGATGGATGTCTGGCTGGAGTTTAATATGAGGGAGAGAGTGGAGTAGGATGGATTTCAGTTTAATTAAATTCTTGTGATATTTGTAAGTGGAGTGCAGAGGGGTGTGGGTATGGATGAATTTATAAGCACAGAATTGTGTGTTGGTGCAATTAAAAAGAAATGCTGAGATGTCGAAGTTAGTGTAGGAGTGGTGGTGGTTAATATTTGTAGGTAGTGTAGGGGAGTGGTAATTAATGATGTATTTTGTGTGGTAGGATGTGGAATGATAAGTTAGAAAGAGGAGAGAGAGTAAGGGTAATGTAGTACCTAGTAAAGATAAACGGGTCATGGTGAAAGTGAGGAAGTGTGCTAATAGTTGTAAGATTTGTAAATAAGAGTGAGAGGAGAAATAGTGGGGATGAGAGAAGGATGGAAATATGTTGTATGAGAGAGATGTGTGGATTGGCTAGGAGTAGTACTGAACTGATAAAAGTAGAAAGGAGAGGATTGGTAGACATATGGGTTGGATGTGGGTGTGGTGATAGGTGGGTGGCAGTATATAATTGTCTAATGGCTGAGAGGGTGTGGTTTGGATAAATATAAATTTCAGAAAAGTGGGGATGTGTGAGAATAGGGGTGGGGTAGGGGAACGGAGTGAACCCAAGCAGAGCAGGAAGAGTTTGGCTCAAGAATTATGTTCACCATAACATATCAGTGATATTTGGTGAGTTACTTTCAAGCAGTGGGATTACTGAGCAAGTTAAAATTATAAGAGAAAGGGGTGGTTTATTGAAAAAATGAAAGTATTATTCTTTGCCTGTATTTATTACCTGTTGCCATTAACTTAAGAACTAAAAAATCAACACAGAGCAGGCCTGTAAGTAAAATTTAAAATAGAAAGAGTGTGATGGGCCAGGAGGGGAAAGGGGGACTGAAAAAGGTGAAGTCTTCAATAGGTGAGTACGTCACAGCAATTACAGCACTAGTAACCACCAGTATGGTGGTTAAGTACCAGTGGTAACTCTTTAGTAAACTAAGGTAGGTTTAGCAATGTTAAATAGTAGGGCTGTGAAGGCAGTATACATATACTTTTCAAACAAAAAAGTTAATGAGCCAAGATATTGGCAGGAGATGCAATTTCACTCTCTGCAGTAGCCAAGGTGCAGAAAGGTATGGGCAACATCAGGTTTAGGGCAAACTTTTCAAAACAAACAAGTTAATGAGCCAATGTATTCAATGGGAGATGCAATTCCACTTTCCTTAGGAGATGAGGTGTAGCAAGGTATGAGTGACTCAATAAAATTCTTCTTTTAGTGCATACGAGCTATGTGTGTTTTTTTTTCATCCCGATAAAATCAAACATTTTTTTACTTTTACAAGTCATTTAGCTATGAGGAATGTTAACTTATTTGGATGTTTGTTGGTAGGAGGATTAATTCTAAATCATTTCCTAAATCTACTGCTACTCTATATTATTTACATGGTTTGTTTTCACTCTCCTCATTTTTTCTCCACTCTTCCTTATGAGGAATATATTCAAGGAAAGGTAGAACTCTTTTTTTAAACAGTTTTATTGATATTGATTATAATTAAAACAATCACATAGACATATATAAGATAAATTACATTATAGATTTACAAATTGATAACATATATTTAAAGCATGTAAATATGAATATATGAATAACAAAGCAAACAAACTAAAGTATGTACATAGACGTCCAGTATTTATACATTAATATACACTATAACCTTCCTTTTGCAACTTGTTCTCATGAATGACAAGGAAAGTCAATTACCTTTATACAAAATGATCATTTTTTTCTAACATATTTTGTAAGTTAACCCATAGATGATATTCATATGTCTTTCTAGATGTTCTAGAGGTTATGGTTCTTTCCTGTAAATGACTAACTTCTTTTATTGAATTAGTAAATTCAGAGAATGTAGGAGAATGTTTTGAAATCCAATTTTTTGTTATGATCTTCTTAGCCACTGCCAATATAGTTCATAGTAATGAATATTTGGTTTTCCTAACACATTGTGGAATAGGTGTATTAAATATGATTAATGATTTATTCAATATGAAGTTGACTGAAAAAAGTGCTTGTAAAAAGTAATTTACTTTATTCCAAAAGATATTTAAGGTTGGACAGTCAAAGAACATATGTGCCCAGTTAAAATCTACATTACAGTTGCATCTATTACAGATGTTCTGTTTTTATTAATTTTGTCCATTATTTGTGGTGTATAAAAGGATCTATTCATGAATATCCATGGGCCGGATTCACGAAGGCTTGCACGGAGTCTAAGAGTAGAGTAAGACTCCATGGAGCCAACATGTCCACCGAGCGATCCAGGAACAGCCGGTAGGGGCGTGCAACAGAGCTCCTTAAATGACTCTTACACGGACAGGGCTAGGATATGCAAATTACCTCAATTGCATGCAAAAGCTATGCAAATGAGGTAAATTTGCTATCCAGGAAACCCGAACCTGTCCAAATAAGAGTAGTGTTATTTGCAGAAATGTACTCCGTTGACAACTGAGTACGGTTCTGCAAATAGCAAAACGGAGCTGTGACAGCTCCAAAAAAAGGATGCATGCAGTTGAGGAAATATGCCAATGGCCAAAAATACAGCCACTGGCAATGTCCACCGATGCAAAATAAAAATAAAATATTTTTTTTTATCCCGATCGCTGATGTTTAAGCGTAGCGCAGCACCGTGCTGCACTGAAAAAAACAGAAAACCAATAATTAAAATCCACAAATGTGGATTTTATTGTAATGCATAATATACAATGCAAGGGAATGGCAGTCCGAAGACAACATGGCTACCGAATAGAGGTTGCTAAAGGAGGAAGCTCAGTCTAGGAGATGTAACCAAGCATTAGTAGGCAATCCTATGCAAATGAGGGTAAGGATAGTGAATCCCAAGTTTACATAGCAAAAGAGCACAGTCAGTGGAGTGTTGGAGTAGGATAAGGGGAGTATCAGAGTAGAAGATGTGACATCACGAGGGGGGTATGAATGAAAGAAGTGAAGCTCATTGGAGCAGAGTGGCATGTGTTTGCTCTCAGTTACTCATCACTGGAAGAGGTGTGTCAACAGGTACCCTAGCTAAAGGGACTAAATTGAAGGTGTATGCTGTGGATAACACCAAAGTTTCTTGTAGAAGTGCTTGCAACGTGTTTGCGCGCGGGTGCGCACCCGTACATCCGAGTAAGACTGTGTGCGTGTGTGTGCGTCTGTGTGCGCACGTTTAAGCCAGAGTAAGCATGTGTAAGGTCGTTTAAAGTTGTGTAAGCGTGTTTGCGCCTGTGTGCATGCATTTTAGCAAGAATAAGTCAGTTTTAGTCCATGTAGTCATGTGTGCACACGTATGAGCTGGTGTGCACGTGTTTGCGCTTGTGTGCACGGCACTGCCCCCCTGAGGAAACAGAAAGGGAAAAGGAAGCACAACAAATAGTAGGAAGTTAACCAGGGAGTACTAGCAGAGCTAGCAGGTGAAAACAATCAGAATCAGGCAATTACACAGGCAGTACACTAGCCCAGCCCAGCCCAGAACTTAAAACTCAGCAAACATCGTTCCACTATGTTTTTCTCAGAGACACTGCAACACTGCAGTAAGCTAATAGAATTGAAAACTGAAAAAGCTTTACTGAGACAAAGAAATGTTAGAGGCTGCCATTGCTGTTATAAGGCAACATATGCAACATGCTGAGGGTGGTGACAATGCGAATGCTGCTGAGCAACCCACAGTGAGGAGACGGAGAAGAGTGTACAGGCCCAGTGTAACCTACCAGTGGCTACATGAGCTGGAGATATTGGAGCGCTATAGAGTGGACAGAGACCTCATGCAGCAAATTGTTGAGCTGTGCAGGCCACGCCTCACACACAGAACCAACAGAGGGGAACCCATACCAGTGGAAACCAAGGTATGTGTTGGCCTAAGAATACTAGCAACAGGTACCTTCCAGAGACCAACTGGTGATATGATGGGGATTTCACAGGCATCAGCATCCAGGATACTGCACCAGTTCCTGAATGCCATGTCAGCACATGTTGGTGATCATGTATATTTCCCCAATTCCTGTGAGGTATTGGCCAGCAATATGCGTTTTTTCCAGCAAATAGCGGAATACCCTGAGGTAGTAGGTGCAATAGACTGTACACACATACGCATCAAAGCACCAGCTGGTGAGCGGGGTAGGGTCTACTATAACCGCAAGGGTTTCCCCTCCATCAACTGCCAGGTCATGTGTGATGCCCAGGGCATAATAATTAATGTGTGTGCTGGCTGCCCTAGAAGCTACCATGGTTCCCATATCTGGCATCTATCTAACACAGCTGTACCAGACATTTGCCAATGGGGACATCCCTCATGGTCACCTAGTGAGGGATGCTGGATATGCACTCGAGCTGTGGCTGATGACACCCATCTGAAATGCACACACACCTGAACAGGAATGCCATAATGAGGCACACGCACAAACACAAAATGTAATCGAGCATGTGTTTGGGCTGCTCAAGTCACTGTTCTATTGCCTGGACACATCTGATGGAGCCTTGCAGTACTCACCAACTACATGTACCCAAATAGTCATGGTATTTGCTATGCTACATAATATGATCCTGCTAAAACAGCTGCAGCAGGAGCAGCATAAGGCCAGGCCGAACAGCCCCCCCACCATTGCCAAGGCCATCACAGGCAGAGCATGACTCGGAGGAGGAACAACCTGATCCTGCCCCAGTAGGCAGAAGGAGGCATGCCCAGTATGCTTTGGCCTTGGCAAAGAGGCAATCCATAGCATATACACTGGCTCAGTAGGAACCCTGGAAAGGATACCTCTCTCTGGCTCACACATATAGTAAAATGGATGCCTAACCTGACACTACCCATCAACAAACATGTATAGGGACTGTAATATGTGCATCCGATATAGGCAGCCCTGCAGCACCACCTTAGGCATGATTGCCATGTGTTAAGCAATACAAAGCAGTGCTAAACAGCTTTCACCACTATTTAGTATATGTAAACAAAATTGCACACACTAAGTAGCACAACTTTGGGCAATGTTGAGCAATATTGGGCAGTGTTCAGCAATGTTGGTTAACGTTGAGCAATGTTGTTCAAGTTTGGTCAAAGTTAGGCATAGTTGAGCAAAAGCAGGTAAACATGGTCATATTTGCTTTACTGTTCCTTATGCAGTCTGGTCTGCCCAGTATGAAAATATGAAGCAGTGACAGTCCTCGAACACAGGATACTGTGCACTATAGTCATAGTACTGAACCACTAAACCATGACAGTATTTCAGTGGTCAGCCTGTATGAAGAAATGTTGATAAGTCTATGCAAGGTATCTCATGGAAACCCTGCAGGCACAGCATAATTCCTGTCGAGGTATGACACAAAGGTGAGCCCTGCACTAAGAATAGAACCTGATTTTCAACACACATATAGTATAAATGTTGATATTGGTCGTGTTCACACACATTAACAAATGTAGTGGACCTCAGACAGCAACATACTGAAAGTTCACACTGGGCATGCTCACACATGAATAAATGAGACAAATGTCAGGCAACAAAACACTTAAAGGATGAACTGGGCATGCTCTCACACTTAGGACATATCTGAGTACAGCAGTGGGCCACACATATCCGGCAGTTGCATGTGTTAACCCAGGAACCTCTCACTATTCACCAATCTGCCTTGTGCACACAGTTATATGACAACAGACACATATATAATATAGTGGAACCCTGTCATAATCAAATATGTTCTGCAGATACATAGGTTGTTCATAGAAAGTGGGAAAGCAAAGAAGAAACAAAACCTGCAATCAGTATCATCAATAAACAATGTGCATCCTGAACATTATCATAGGTACAGAGGTTGATACTAGGCTATCTGCCCTAGGGCATGTATAAGCATAGCCAGAGGGTGTTTGGCTTTCACAACCCTGTTAGATTAGTAGACTGTGCCTGTGAACAGTAGGTCACACAAGATAGCCCATTTATGTTTAGTTTATTGTGCTTCTGTCTAGCAGGGACCCAGAAGATATCCCAGGGGTAAACAAATGATCACCCATGCTCTTGTCAAGATGTCTCCTGTAGGTGGTCAGTGGGGGGCTCTGTGTATGCGGGACTGTGATCTCATCCCAGAGTAGGTGGAGCCTCTGGGATAGGAATCTGTCCCTCCAGCATGTTCTATTAATATCTGTGCTGAGGTTTAAGTCCCTGGAGCGTGTAGCTCTAAGGGATTCGGATATCCTGAGGTGGAGCATGTCCACTAATTCTGGTTTGGACATGGCTTTAAACAACAGGCACAGATTGCATCCAAGTAGGCAGTAAGTGACTGAGTAGAGCTGGTGTTACTTTAGCCAAACTGCACAGGGCATCTGTGTGAGTCCCTAGATCTACTTGGTGAGGTACTTTTGGGGCCATTACAGTTGCTGCAGGTGTTGGGTAAGGTACATCCCAAATGGGGCATTGTATCCAAGCATGGGTCTGATGAGTATAGGGGCACAATTACCTCACTATCTAGATGTGAAACCTTATGGGATAATGTGGGCTATATAGAAGGTCTGTCTAACCACTTTGGCAACGTGATTGTCAAAGGCGAGAGTACTAACCACTCGTGTCCCCAAATCCCTAATAATATCTACCGTACATAATGGATTACCACCTATGTGGTAATATGTGGGCATGTTGTTATTCCCAAAGGGGATGACTATGCATCTAATGGCATTTAGCTGTAGGCCATGGCTCTGGCACCAGTTATCCATCTCTGTGAGACCCTTTTTGAGGATGCTTGTGCCAGCTGGAGAGTTGACTATGGCACCCAGTTTGCAGTCATCTGCGAACATGGTCAGCCATATTCCTCCTGTGTTAGCCTGTACATCAGAGAAATATATACTGAACAAGAGAGGTCCCAGGACTGAGCCTTGTGGGATGCCACCTGTAACTGGTGTATAGTCAGACATGGCACCTGCAATACTGACCATGTGGGTGCTATCCCTGATCCAGTTAGCAATCCATCTTGTGACATATGTGTCGATATTGAAGCTGGTGAGCTTATGTATAGTGGCCGAGTGGGGTATTGTGTTGAAGTGTTTAACGAGGTCCAGGTAGGCTGTGTGGACAACCCTCTCTACGTCTATGGACCTGGTAACTGTTTAAAGAAGTTGAACAGGTTCAAGAGGCAAGATCTGCCCACAACAAAGCTGAATTGTGTAGGATCCAGTGTCTGTAGGTTCCCGATGTCTATGTGTATGAGTTCCATGATGATACGCTCCATAGCTTTGCAGACCAGACTAGTTAGGCCTATAGGGCAATATTGCCCGGGGTCCGTTGTGGCACCACCTCTGTGGAGTGGGACCACTGTTGCTGTACGCCATTCCTTGGGTACATATCCTGTAGTAACTGTGATATTGAACAGTGACTTAATGTGAGGGTTACGTTCGTCATGAAGCTCGTGTAAGACTCAGGCCGGGACACTGTCCAGTCCCATTGATGCTGTGTTGTCTACTTTGGAGAGGGCAGCACTCACCTGTTCATTTGTGATGTCAGGGAGGCTATACTCTGTTGGAATGGACATTTGCTCATCAGGGGGGATGGGGGGGGGACATTTGCACTGAACCTGTTTTCCAGGATGTTGGCAATGTCTGTGGGTTCAGTGTATGTTTTGTCATCATGCAGTAACTCACAGCATATCTGGGAGTTTCCACCCAGGTCCCTGACATAACTAAAGAAGGCTTTGTAATTGTCTTTAGTGTCTGGTGCAAGTTTCCGTTAGAAGCGGGCCTTAGATGAATTCATGAGTGATCGTAGCTTTTTGCTAGTACTGATCAGAGATGCCTTCCCTTCATGGGATTGTGCTCTATCATGTAGTAGCCTCCTCCTTTTGTTGTATAGCTTATTAATGGCCAAGGTCCACCAGACAGGTCCCCTGCTTTTGGAGGAGTGAGTCCTGTTGTTATTTGGGATAGCACGATCCATGCATTCCAGTAGGTGTCCTTAAAATGCGTTTGTAAAGGATTCAGTGGTCTGGGCCATAATTACTACTGTCCCAGTGTCTTTGAAGGATACCACCTTGGTTTGGAGAAGTGTGACGTTTGCTTTTGAGCAGTTCTTCACCATGATTACCTAGGATGGTGGTGGGGACGGGATATGGATGTCCAGTGAGATAAATGTATGGTCCGACCTAACCAATGAGAGGTATACCTCTGGTGTGGAACATAGAGTCCCCATGTTCGTGATGATCATGTCCAATATGTTTTCCCCTCTTGTGGGTGTGGTGACCAGTTGTGCCATAGCATTTGAGTTTATAAATTCTAGCAACTGTTGTGCGAGGGTGTTGGGGCTTGAGTAGTATTCCTAGTCAATGTTTGAGTAGTTGAAGTCACACAATATAATGGTGTTTGGAGATACCTTCATATTTCCAGTGTTCCCAGGAATTCCGAGTGGTGTTCCTGAGTGTGGGAGGGTGGTCTGTAGCAGGCTACAAACTGAAAGGAAGTTTTGCCCACTGTTAGTTGCACATGTATAGTCTCCGATGCTTCGTGCAGTGCTACTAACCTGGAGGTGTGTGTATCTGTGATGTATATGGATACTCCCCCTATTTTTGGTGGCCGGTGTGAGTCTTGTGGCCGAAAAGCATGGTATGAAGTATAGCCTGGTAGTGCTGGTGTGCTTTCGGGAGCCTGAACCAGGTGTCTGTTACTGCACAGATATCGACATTCTCCATACTGAGGAGAGTCCTGAGTGCGTGCATTTTGAGGGTTAGACATTTGGTGTTGAGCAGCATTACCCTTAGTTTCTTTTACCTTGTAAGGTGGGTTTGTCTTTTGAGCCTCGCTTAAAAAAGCCACTATGGGGGTGTCAAGAGCCTTAGCCACTATTCAAAAGTCTAGGGGTGACAGGTGCAAGCTGTCCATAGTGAATCTACCTGGCATGTCGAGCATGTCATCCCAGGCTGACAGACACTGGATCCCCTTTGAATGACACCAATATGTTAGCCAACTGTTAAAAGTGATCAGTTTGTCTGTATACTGTGACATCATTCTTGGTGAGGGTAAGATGCTACACAAGGTCAGGGTCATACTGGCCTGGGATACATGATCAGAGAACTCCTCTATGTCTCTTGTCATGTAGTCCAGGGAGGAACGTCTGAGGTTATTCACACCGGCATGGACAATGATGGAGCCATATGTGTACTTGCTTTGGAGTGACCTGAGTGCATGTGTTATGTGGGGTATCCTGGCACCCGACAGACAGCTCAAAGTGACCTTCTCCTTGTTCAGCCTGGTGAGTGAGATGTCAGTGTGTCTGACAATAAGAGTCACCTATTACAAGTGTACTAGGTGTGTTGTTTAGCCCTAAGGGCAGTGACTGTGTGGCACACTGACTTTGTGAACTATGTGATATGTGGGTATTGTTGTGGGGTAGCAGTTGTTTGGGTGTCTGCTTTGGATGTCTCTGCTGCTTAGGCAGAGTTTATTTAGAGCAACCAAGTATGTTTTTGTGTGTTAATGTATTTTGTTTGCTGTCGCTATAGGTCTATGTGAGACTGGATATGTGGTGTGTGTGTTTACTTTCACCACCTGATAGACTGTGCTAGTCATGGGTCGAGAGAGCTCAGCCTCCTGTTTGTCCATATAGTCGCATCTCTCACATATATCTGAGTTTGTTGGGAGGAAGAGAGGGTTGTCTGTGTACATATGGCAGTTGTAACATAGCATCAAAACTCCTATATTCACCAGCTGGACTGGAGAGTACACACGAAACTGACCTTTGGACATGCCAGGGTATTATGATGACATACTCTGTTGACTGATCACATAGGATCATAGGGTGTTAAGTGTGTAAAAGAGTATAACAAGGGTTTAGTGGTCAGGTTTGTTGGTGTTTTGGAAAGATTATCTGTGAAGCAGTCCAGACAGAACCATGACACCTCCTCCAGCTATGTCATAAATAGCAATGTACAGTCATATATGTCCTGAGTCAGGGCCAACTGTTCCTGACTGACAATGCCGACATCCTGTGAGACAGGCCAATATATACATACCCACCTCTCACTGACAAAAGGCCCTATCATCATATCAGGAGATATCGCATGTAGAATGGGTAAACAGCTCCTCCCAAAGAAGAAAACATGGCATCAATTGGATTACATTGTTTCCCTATATGTGTCATAAGTGAACTACAGAACAAACAGACCCTGCACCCGAACAGTCTGTTGATCCTCACCCTCTCTACAGGATCTGAAACTGTTGAATGTGTTACAGCAACATATGGCACACCCCACAAGTGTTGGTGCACAACACACCATGAGAACTATAGTCCTATAAGCCTATGAAGTCTGAACTGCAAGGCCATGGAGTCCATCATGATTGAAGTCATAAACAGAGCTATTGGAAGCCGACAAATACACAACCCTACCAACTGTGGTTTGTTCATGGGCAGATGTTGTTTCCCAAACCTGCCAGACTGTTTGCAAGGCGGCCCCCCCAGGACATACATCACTGAAAGGAGCTACACACGTCCCACATAGACTTTGAATAGCCCTTTATCAACATCCCAGACACATGTTGTATTCACAAAATCAACAATCTGTGCATAAATATGTATTGTCATATGAAGGAATGGCAATCTGTCCACAGATAGATCACACAAGCTAAGAATTGTGGAGTCCTGTTCATGCTGTAAACACCTACTGACCCACATGGTTCATTCCTGGAATTGCATAAAACAAAGTGCACACACATTACCACGTCCAGTCTGATGATGTCAGTATCCCACAAATACAGCAGTTGAAATGAAAATTCCCAGGAAAGCATATAGCGTGTCGTGTTAATGCGTATTTCTCTAGTATCATAACATAGTTAGGTAGGGGTTTGAATCCTGCAATTTCTGAGTGTGTGTGTGTGGGGGTTTATGTATGTGTGTCATTTCCTATGAGAGGAGTGGCCCTTTTGGAGACTGTGAAAACACATTAAAAGAGGTAAATTCCTCTTTGCCAGGTCTGATGATGTCAGTATCCTACAAATACAGCAGTGGAAATAAAAGCTCCCAGTAAAGCATATAGTGTGTCATGTAAATGCGTATCTCTTTAGTATCATAACATAGTTAGGTAGGGGTTTGAATCCTGCAATTTCTGAGTTTGTGTGTGGGGGGGGGTGTATTATTTCCTATGAGAAGAGTGGCCTATTTGGAGACTGTGAAAACACATTAAAAGAGGTACATTCCTCTTTGCCAGGTCTGATGATGTCAGTATCCCACAAATACAGCAGTGGAAATGAAAGCACCCAGTAAAGCATATAGCGTCATGTTAATGTGTATCTCTCTAATATCATAACATAGTTAGGTAGGGGTTTGAATCCTGCAATTGCTGAGTGTGTGTGTGTGTGACACTGTTGATCAACGTGTTGTGGGTTTTGCTTTTACTACTGTATGACATATCAGTAAAACAACAGTATGTGCATTGCATACTTCAGGTATCTGTGTGACAAATACACAAATGTACATGTGACCTCAATTGGTAACTGTGTGGCAAAGACATATATGTACATGTGACCTCAATCACTTCATAGGTGTGAAGCCTGCTTTCTGCACGAATACATCTGTTACCATTGACAGTTGGTGCTTCTGCTTCTCAGACCATAGGTCACATATGTATGTATGAGACAAGGCCAGCCACTGTAGTGATCTGTGCCCTAGGTCATCTGTGTCACACACACACATGACAGTTTCTATAGAATAGTGTGAGTGAGGGTTCATGTCTGGGGCATATTCCAGACATGTTCAAACACAACACAGTCTGTCAATAATGTGCATTCATTATAGGTGTACAACAACTCCGTGGATATGCATGCAGACACCTTACTGCTTATGGGATACACTGAGGAACATCAACATACCTTTGGGAATGTGAATATCAAAGGACAGATGACATCACATGTGGCTGCATGTACACGTCGGTATCCCTGCTACATGTTGGGGGCTACTACCAATGTGGTACTGTCAGGATACTATGTATAGTAAATGTAGATGACTATGCTATAGTTGGCTTATAGCTTCACAGCATGGGTTGTCCAACAGGAATCTGTCTGTATGATACCCTTGTGGAGGATAAGTGTCTAATCCGGAGAATGCATTGTAGGCCACTGTATGGATTACCAGATGTGGACAGACATATCCCTAGTGTGTCTGCTTGTACCTAGGATGGCCACATGCCAAACAGGAGTGGTCACGGGAATGTGTGCCGGTCAATACCACTGGTAACTGGTATAGTCTAGTACCGGAAGGATTCAAATGCTACTGTGTATCCTACAGCTGTGTGTCAGTTGTCAAGACATCATCTAACGATTGTTTAAAATCAGGCTGTGGAGGTTATGTACACTACCAGAATGCAAAACAATGACCGATATTAACAGTATCACCCACAGCATAGTGTCAAACCATGTCACACACACGTGTACCCAAGTTGTAACATATGTGCAGTAAAATGCATACTGGCCATCAATAGGAAATATGAAGTGTTAACACTGTGTAATACGGGGCATGTCATCCTTCACATGTATCCACCATGCACGTACATGCAGACAGTGCACCTCCATCATGTTCACAAATGTACACCTGCAAATCTGTACTGCACACATCACAAACATACTGTCCACTCACCAACACATGCTGCCAGTACTACAGAAATCAGCGAAGTGGCACATGGGCGGACAACCATGTTTGGAATTAACAGTGTTGTAAACAATACTACATTGATAATCATAGCTTTGATGCATCATGCCTGCTCAGATATACCTACAAGGATATCATTACACTTTACTGTTGACAACATGCTAACATTGCTACACTGCTATGAGGTCACCCTGTGCATCAGCACCATGTTAGCCTGTTCCTTCATCAATGTCACATATGACAGAAGGTGGCACAGTTTCATCATATGCACAGGGTGTGTTATTGGTTTGCCAGAGCCCGACAATGACCCATCCAATCAACATGTGTGTGTGTGTGTGTGTGTGTGTGTGTGTGTGTGTGTGTGTGTGTGTGTGTGTGTGTATGTGTGTGGGACAATAGTACAGTATGGATCAGTGATGGTGTAATGTGTGTGTGTGTGTGTGTGTGTGTGTGTGTGTGTGTGTGTGTGTGTGTGTGTGTGTGTGTGTGTTAGCCCTAGGTGTTGGGTTTATGTGTGTGTATCTGCATGCACACAGTTCCCCCTTGTGGCTGCCAAATACGGGAGGTTGTGGGACAGCCACAGACTGTACCTGCCAGGCTGGATTGATCACTGTCTCCGGCCATGGACACAGTACCTGTGCCTGGCAGGGGTGACACGGACAGTATCGGGTACTAAGCCAGACTGGGTACTATCGTCAGAGGCAGAGGGATGTCGACTGGACCCATGTCCCTGCTGGGACTGGCCAGAGCCACATGCATGTGGTTGTCTAGGATGGTCTACTGACAGCCCAGCCACAACATTGCTGGGGCTGGTACTGCCACTACGGGAGCGGCTGGGACTTGTGTGTCATCCGTGACGACTGCCAGCTGATGATGTTGCTGGCATATGTCCATGTCGATGTCTCAGACGTCCTGCACTGAACTGGCACATGGACATTACATTTCAGAGGACATCTAGTGTCTCCCCCCAACGTCTATCATTGACCTCGGTGTAATTACAGATGGCACTGGCAAGGTCATGGATACTGTCATTGATAGCGGTGTTATGAGCCCTCTGTGACCTTAGTCCCTGCCTGGTGTACTGTTCCATATGTGCCTGTGCCTGCATTACAGCCCAGAACAAATTTGAGGTTGTGAGACCTGTGGGGGCACGTCTGCCAGGGGCATTACGACCAGTGGTGCTCCCACGAGAACCCCTGGACATATGCCTATGTGGTACCGTTCCAGGTGTCTGGGCATGGCTGCTGTGTGGGGTTGCATGTGCCATAGATACCACACTATCCTGGTCAATGCCTACTGTATGCTGTTCCTCAGCTAAGGCCATTGGTGTTGAGGGATGTATTGGCAGTATGTATGTGCGCATAGATGGGGTGGAAAGCTGTGTACTGTCGATTGGCGGACCAACGACAGACCCTGTCAAACCTGCCTGTGCCACAACACATGTATCATCATGTCCACTATTTGTGGCAGTGACTTCAGGTTCCCTGCTGCACTCATCCAACAATACCTCAGCACCTGTGAGAGGGAGACAGGAAACACACTTTACCATTTGTACAGGATATTAGCACACATGCACACATGCACACATGCACACATGAACACATGAACACATGCACACATGCACACATGAACACATGAACACATGCACACATGAACACATGAACACATGAACACATGCACACATGAGCACATGAACACATGAGCACATGGACACATGAGCACATGCACACATGAGCACATGAACACATGAACACATGAGCACATGAACACATGCACACATGCACACATGGACACATGCACACATGAACACATACACACATGAACACATGCACACATGAGCATATGAACACATGAACACATGAGCACATGAACACATGAACGCATGAGCACATGAACACATGAGCACATGCACACATGCACACATGCACACATGCACACATGAACACATGCACATATGCACACATGAACACATGCACACATATACACTACTCAGTCAAGTTGACACACACACACACTGACACACACACACCAACAGCAATATGGAACATATTCATTAGTGGTTGATGGTGAAGTACAGTATTACATGCCAAAGAGTCCTATCACACATGTCAGCATGCAGGATATGTGTTGATCAACAGCATGCAGTGCGAGTGTGGAGAGTCCTTGTTGATAACAGTGTACATGTCATTGATGCATGTGTGTTGTTCAATGATTGGCCTCACCCTGGATCACAATGTGTACATGGACACAACATTGCAGTGCAAGTCTGAAACACTATCCAATGTCCTGTGCACCATCACTCATAGGTATACATAGCATGGCCGGATGCACACAACTGTCAGGTATATAGCAATGAATGCTATGTGCAGTACTGTAGTTACTGTAACTGGATGTAGTGTAGTACCATGAGCCATCATCAGGCAGCATCATGTGGTCACTCAAGGCCACTAATGTATATCACACTGGCAACTATCTTGCTGTACCTGACCTGCACCACTTTGGCTACATTAACCATTTCACAGCCAGTTGTTACATGGGTATGTAAGGTGTTCAATAGGGAGCATTGCCTAACATAAGTGTGTTGTGTGTTGAGGTATGTCACACCACCCCATGATAGGCCTCGACCCCTCAGGTATAGTATGTGTGCTGTGTTGATGACATTTGGGATACTGGAGTATGACCTTACAGCAGGTGTCTACATACACCATGTGTATCATATTAACACTTACTGCATATGACAAAGTGGTGTATGTTGTGTGCATGTGTATTGACTCCCTATATAATGTCCACTACAGTGTACCACAATTTTTTGGGATACTCTGTGTCTTGAATGTGTTTGAGGCAGCTACTCATGTTACTGGGATGTGCATAGTCCCACAGAGAACATGCAGAGCATGCACTATGTGTAGGTGTTTAACATGTGTATATAGCCTACAACTCTCCTATGACACGCACATGTTATATGCTATATTAAATGTAGAACACTCACCAGCATGGGTCTGCTGTCTTGCTGTCACACCAGAGGGACCTGCAAGGATATGAGACAGTTTGTCAGTGTCAATAACTATGGCATTGCTGCTGTGAGTTTGCAATTTTACAGTAGTACAAGAGGTGACAGTCACAGGCATACAGATTATGTCCCAAATTATCAGTATTGCATGACACCAGGCTCCACATCTTCTGAATACACAGTACACATCTGATAAATGTATGTTCTAACAATTGAGCTAACAGTAGTCTACAGATATGCCATGTTACCTGCACGCTCTGTATCAATGTACTGGGTGACTCTGGCCTCCATGATGACACAGGTCTGTTGTTCTAGTTGGCCAGGAGCCACCACACTGAGGAGCAGCTCTTCCACTCTGGTGAGGGGGGGGGATGTGTTGTTGCACCACCACCTGTGGCAAACTGTTGCCTGTGGCCATCGGAGGCATGCTGCCGGCCATGTCTGATTAAATCACTGCAGTGATGGCGCACCTGCTCATAAGTCCAGTTATGCATGCCTACATCATTCACCCGACGGACAACAGCCTGCCACAGTGCAGTGCGGCCATGCTGGTCCTGGCTGGTTCTGGAGAACAGCAGGTTGTGATGGTATATGAGGGCATCTGCAATGACTTCCTCCTCCTCAGGGGAATATGCGGGTTTCCTGTTGTGAGACATGTCCCTGAAAGAGAATAAAACAGTAATTGTGAGCAAGTCATGTGGCACACTTATTCTAAAGTACAGACATCAATGAAATGCCATATATAGCAAACTATTGGCTGTCAGTAGATACACACTTTTAATACCACACATGACTGCTCAGCCCACAACTGCCTGACAGTGCCTGGCACATACTATATACCAAACCATGTTCTGCACAGCAACAAAGTGAAACCAGTATGTAAGACTATACAATAGTACATGGCGCACTGTATGTGACACAATGCACCACCTAGCCACAGGAGGTGTATATGAAGCTAATGCATACAGACATTTGTCACCCATTGAAATGAATGTAAAGTACAGTTACAGTACTACCAGTACATCACACTACTTGTTGATAGCAAACACCTCAGTAACATATGTGTACATTCATCACTATAGGTGGCATACTGCTGTACTACACTATACATGTTGCTAGATATGCACTTATATCCTGTGACACACATACCACCTAGGCCATGTTACAGGCATACACACACACACACACACACACACACACACACACACACACACACACACACACACACACACACACACACACACCAGACATACCTACAAGACACAAAGGTATTGCAACCCAGATTAGTTTTACCTGTGTACCATAAAGTACTGTGTGCCAGTACCTACAAAACCTCATGCCTGGGGTATGTAATGTGTGAGGACTACAGGTAACAAACAAAACAGTGTTTCCAAGCAATGTGGATATAAACCATACTGTGCTGTTTAGGCCTACAGCTTCAGGTAGTACTACAGTTCATACGGGATTTGTATTCACTAGTGTTAACTATCAATAAACATACATGTACTGCTTTAGCCTACAATGGCACACTGCAGTCAACACCATGGGACTACGTCACACCGTATGCCATACTGGTTTTCCTGCCTAGCAATAGCATACGTATCTTTTGCTGGGTTTACAGCTACAACACTACATACCATGATATACACAGTTTCCCAGTAGGCTATCACACATATACACATCTTTGACACATTCGCCTACACATTCTCCATCACACACAGACAACCTCACATAGCAAGTAATGCAACAAGTACATGCGTGTGTGTATCGGGTCCTAGGTAGCTAATAGGCTATTATCCATAGGGCCTATGCAAGCCTAGACATATGGTACCCTGCCCTTCAACACCCATGTAATGTAGGTTCATGTGCCCCTGTCATGCAGAGCCACAGAGGTGATTCCCGGGTTGTGTTTCCTATCTCACATCCAATCATCATGATTATTCATGGCAACTGCTAATGAGGACCTTCATTTGCTATTGATAGGTAGTTAGTTCCGGAGTATGGTATATGTCTGAGATGATAATGTACCACTCCAGCATGTTCTGCTTTTTGACGTTACAAGGTTTAGATCAGTACAGTGTGTAGCTTGTATGGAGTTTCATCTGTTTATATGGAGCATGTCCAACACCTGTGGGTTTGGCATAGGTCTGTGTGTTAGGCAGAGGTAGCCTCTGTGTAGGCGGTATGCGACACAGTGTAGCTGCGGTTTTGTAAGACAGTCTGCATAGGGCATCTGTTTGTGTCTGGTAATACTCTTTGTGAGGTATGTGTCTAGTGTCTACAGTTGCTGTGGATGTCTTCTGAGGTACATACCAACAGGGCCATTGTACTGTATGATGGGTGTTATGACTGATGAGTAGAGTGGAACATTGACCTCTTTTTCCATGGATGACACACCTTTTCTGATGACATGTGGACCGTACTCATTTTACATGACTAGTGTGGCACTGTGATTATCAAAACAGACTCCACTGTCCACCTGTGTCCCGTAGTCTCTTATCACACTTTTGGTATTTAGTAGACTACCACCTATGTGGTAGTTCATGGGTACAGGGTTTCTAACAAAAGGGATGGCAATGCATGTACAACATTGAGCTTGAGCGTACATATGAACATCCATTGGTGTACATATAGATATACATGTAGGAACATATACAGTCCACCTTTCATGGTGGGAATATCAATTATGCAAAGGGTGAGAGGGATGCAGTTATGTAATGATATTGCACAGTCTTGTGCAATGCATGGAAGGTATTCTCAGCCCATGTATCTTTAGCAGGACCCCCTATCTGGATGACTACAAACCTAACAAATCATACCCATGGCGTTTAAACACCACATGTCATATGCCAGCACTGTATGCTGTCTTGTTTGACATACACTACAACCTACATTTGAATATGCACATAACAACCTACACCAACATATAAATGTCCACCCTTCACAAACAGTTGCAGTATGTCCCTTGCTCTATGCACATGTTTAGATGTTAATATATCAGACACATATATATCTCTCCATATGTGTGTGCTATACACACACAGGGTCCACACTGTTGTAAGTCCATGCACCTCATAGATGACCTGTTGGGCGTTGCTACAACATGGACAGTTGTCACATGTGTGCATACAGTAATAGTACAGGCAGTATATAGCTGCAAATGCTACATTACTATACTAGCCTGGTAAAGCAGTTGCCATTGCTAAGCTACACATTATGGGACTATCATGCATGTCTTACTCTGTCACATCCAAGTTTATATAGGTGTTTGCACTACTCCCCAAAACTGCCTTTATACTCAGTACTGTACAGACCATAGATAACATGTTCAGATGTTTGACATATAATGCTGAACTACATATGTCACAGTTATGTCCCACTTCATACAGCTACACACTAATTTCTCCATGGCAGTAGTTATGCATGGCATCAGTGCATACATACCTACTGCTGCCACATATGCATGTTTCCGAGTATGTAGAGTACTATTCATAAACATCTACTACTTGCTGGTAACTACAAATCTGTTACATACCTGTTTGTCTGTGTATGCTTTAACAATTTTTTTTTTTTAAGTATAGTTTTTTACTTAAGTTATTTTTTTTTTTGGTTAGTTCTACAGTTGCTGAAACGTGCAATATAATGATTGCATGTGGGGATAGCAAGTACAATCTGCTTTTATAGGTATCTGCGCATGAGCATGTGATGCCCTCTGCACCAGTTGGTGCCCAGCATTTGGTAAATGCATACAGCCTGCTGTGTGGTAATTGCAGTACTCACTGTCATAGCAACCCAGTGCTATAGATTGCTAAGGTATGTAGGCATAGCCCTTTCAGATTTCCAGGGTGGGGCCCATGCTTGTTTGCTGTGGACACTGTTGTGTAAGTCAGAAGGTTGGTATACATCTTATTAATGAAGCTAGAGGTGTAGACACTGATGTACATGTTGTACTCAGACCTGACTGTTGCTACTTCCAGTACAGAACTATCAGTGTAGAATTTAACTCACCCCTACAAATGCTTACACAACATTTATGTGACTATGTAGTTTCTTTTGTACTCATATAATTAACTGCCATACAAATGTAATTATTGAGAAGTATTCTTTTGGCACATGAACTGTTTGTGAACTGTTATACTGTGAATATTAATGTACTCACTTCTGCAGGGTTTGTGTTTTTTATTGTTGGCGTTAGCACAGGGTTCTCAGGACAACTGGACAATTCCAGTACTGAGTATGCTAACCTACACCCTTGGTAGATCCTAAACACACAAGTATATTTTAATTGTGGGGGGGGGGTGCTTACATACAGAGAGCATTATGTATTATTGTGTGAATATTATCTTACTGGACTTAAAGGATTGGTGTGTACCTGTTAGTTTATCAAGGCAGGTGGTCTGTCTGCATAGTTGCTAACTGTGAACCTATCCAGATGGTAGCCAGAAGTTACACTGTTATTCTTTGTCTGTGCAACTCACAGGTGTTTTCAGGACTGGTACAATGACATTGTTACAGTCAGTTGGTACTAGTACATGGCTAGATCCTTTGGTATTTCTGTGTTGTACTCCTACATAAGGGTATGCTTGTGGTAGTCCGCACAAAGCTGTTTGCAGAGTGTGTAACAGCAGATGAGCTGATATGCCTGTGTGTTTGTGCCTCTGCCAGGCCTATGAAACACTCACATACATATTTGTTTGGAGTCAGGGATAGGTAGTTAAATGTGAGGTACACCTTCCAACTAAGAGAGACAGTGAGTGAAGCAGTGCATGTGGATTTGTACTCTTTTTATGAAGTACAAGCGATATCTACTGTTATTATTGTGATTATTCATTGTGTAATACAACACCTCTCTGACTGATGTCAGTACTTTTCAGAGGGATTCAGAGGGACACAGCTAAAATATGTTTCACAATGAGGAAGTATGGCCTCTGTCCTAATCAGATATGCCAGTGTTTGCCCTGCTATGATACTGTGTGTGGGCTGTAAAGTGCCTCAATAACATTATTTGCTGCTAGTATGGCTGCTTCTCTTATCACAGTCATGTAATGCAATTCCACAACAATTGCTGGTAAAGATCCACAGAACAAGCTATGTGTTATGGCCTTCCTATTTTTCCTTTACATTCACTCATTGATTTGCATGATATATTTATTTCAGCAGCAAGTTATTGTATACCTGCTGTGGCTTAGTGCTACTTCATGCAGTCAAGTGTGTCCAAGGTCTGGGGTTCGAGACTGACAGAGGTGTTTTATTTTGCTGCTGAACAGAACAAGGGCTCTGACATACAGAGTGATTAAGGCAATTTTAAGCAGTTGTAAGCGGGTTTGCATGAGTTTGTGCGATGCTTAGCGATGCTAAGCTTAGCGCACACATGTGCACACTCTCTCAAACTTGCAAACTACTGCTTAAAAGTGCTTACTCCCGCTAACCCCCACACTAATTTCTTTTAAAGAAAAGAAAATGGGGAGACAGGAAAGTGGTGAAAAAGGGGGCACAAAAAGAGAAAGACAGTAGGGAAACCTGGTCGGGATGTGCAGGATGGGTGTAGGGAAGGTTCATAGCTGCCCATTTCTTTACCAGCAACAGCTGTGCATATGTTGCAAATTTGGAGTGAAATTAGAAACCTTCCACCACTGAGAGAGGGGTGAGGACAACAAAGTATGTTGTACTGCCAATTATAAATATCAGTTTACATGTCCAGCAGATGTGTGCGAAATGGGCAGCTATGTATAGGGGTGTGATTTTTTTGTGGGTACAGATTGCCCTTTTTTTTTTTTTTCAGGTGAGAGTGGGATGTGAGGTAGAGGAAGTAGGTATATTTGGGGAGGTAGGTTGGGGAGGAAAACAGACAAGACAAACAAGATGTATACAGGGGCGGTGTATGACACATGGGGTGGGTGAACACAATTGACTGGGACGGATGTTTGGAAATTGCAAGCACATGAGCCCACAGATGGTAACAGTGGGACTGAGATCCCCACCCATGGGCAGTCACCACTGAACCTTCACAGACCCGAGGGTCGCTGTGCTGGGGGCTGTGTAGGAGGGGCAGGCTCACCCTTGAGTTACGCCACTCTCGCCTCGAGCTGATGTAGGGGATCAGAGACTAAATGCTGAATCTCCCTACGCACCACAACCTGGACCCTTCAGATGGTGACAGGTTGCCCTTTTCTGCCCACGCTTGCAAGGGGGAACGAGCCCCATCCCCTGCAGCACTTCCACCCGAAGGTGGCACAGAACCAATGGAGGAGGGTAGCCTGGGCTGGGCACCAGACCTACTGGTGCCAGGTGCAATCGCCAGCTGAGGAGGGACAGGTGTGTCTGCTGGGACTGGCCTTCCCATACGTTCTGTGATTAGGTGTGTTTAATTACAACATAGACAACAGCATTCAAAATTAGCTGTAACAGCATGCAGTAATATTCCCATTAACCCAACACACCAGGGTTACAACATTTGAACAGCAAGCATAACATGCATATATTGAACAACAGTGGACATTCCAGCAGCTTGCAGGGATGATTGGTGGCAATAGGCCACCAAGATTGTGGTGTTTGAACAGGGCACATGCATCAAAGTAAATGTGGAAATGTGTTATAGAACAATAGGACATATGTCCCAACAAATGTTTTGAGATTAGACATACCCACTGAGGTGTGGAATTGCATTGTTTATGCACATGGAGTAGGGTGTAAAAAGAAACATCCATTAACATCTTATTAGTACTTTTACTCTACACTACATTCCTATTGACTGCAGGTGTATATCCCCTACATGTATTATTACACTAGGCAACATGCATTAGATTGTGTAATGGGTTTGGCTAGTTCATTATATACCTGACCTATATCTGACATACTAACTGTCCAAGATGCAGATGTTACTGCTACATAGTTGTATTTTATTTTTATATTTATGTATCTACATATCTGGATGTGTTCACGTGACATTTTCACTTAATTTTCTACAGAACCCTACATTTCATGTAGCTCACTCACATTTCTGGGGAACACCTTGACAAGCTACTCGTGTGCCAGATTTACCTATGCATGACAGCCATTTACCAACTGTTGAGGACTGTTATATGCTTCACAGCTACTGGCACTTCCTTCATCCACTTTATATGGGACTGCACAACTGTGGGTTGACAGCACTTAATACAACAGTACTATTTATTTAATGCAAGGGTGCAACAACATTTCAAAGTAAGTGACACAGACACACTCCAAGTATTATATGTTTATTAATTACATTAAACACTCTTTTCTACAGGCTCTCTCCTTTATTTGATATTACAGTGCATACAGAGGACCTATTCAGGACATATTATACCTTTATTGATAGATTACAACACTCTTTTTCAGGCTCGCTCACTTATTTTATATGACAGTACATGCAGAGATAGTATTCCAGACTTATTTTACCTTTATTAATGGGTTACTACACTCTATTCCTGGCTCTCTCACTTATGTTATATAACAGTACATGCAGAGAATTTATTCAGGGCATTTTATAGCTGTATTATTGGGCTACAACACTTTTTTCATGCTCTCTCACATATATTATATAACAATACATGCAGTATAATTACTAACCTGCCTGGTGGCGCAGCCTTAGCAGCCTATCTGCATAGGCTTGCTGATTTGCAGCAAGGACACCTGCAGCTGTGAAGTAAATGAAGGGATATTGAGACATACCTATCCATTATTTAGACTATATTAGCATGTCTTACATACTGCATTCCATGGCTACCTACGTAGTAATGGTGCATCTTGCATATGATGGGCCTCCTGGATCCATTGGTTCAGTAGGTCCTGCTTCCATCTCTTCAGGTCTACATGGTGGTGATGGACCTGCTCACCAGTCCGAGGTATGCCTGTGGCACTGGTGAGTTCATGAGCCAACCGGTTCCAAGCCTCTGCCTATACTCCATCCCTTGGAACTGGCCCTGCAGGAGTCAAGACTCATGATGATTGACTAGGAGCCAAACCATGTATTTTGACTCCTCGATGCCCCAGCGTTGCGCTCGAAAGCGAGTACCCTCTCCAGTACCAGACATTCTAACTGCAGATGGGAGCTACAATCAGTTATGGTGAGTATTCCCACTTATGAAGCTTAAATATGCCGCATTTCCCACACTTTTTGATGATTGGTCATTTTTGAAAAATCTCGGCTGACTGCAGACCTGCTTAGCAATGGTTATTCTACCATTTATAAGTATATATATGTTAACAGTGGATATTTATCCTAAGCTGTTGTGGTTTAGAGGTTCAGTACTTTGATTATGGTGCACAGTGTCCCAGGTTCGAACCTTATCATTGCTTTATTTTACTACTGTCCACACAGGTTAGGGGGTGTGGCTGTGTTTAAGCAACTTTGCTCTGTGTTGCTCCACGTTGCCCGACGGTGCGCTGGTTGGTGCGGCGCGCACCTCCGCGCAAACCAATTGCGCTGGGTAAAGGCTATTTAGCTATGGGCAACTACATTGCGCTGGGTAAAGCGCTGCTTAACTACGGGCAACTATATTGCACTGGGTAAAGCTCTGCTTAACTACGGGCAATTATATTGCACTGGGTAAAATGTTGCTTAACTGCGGGCAATTGTATGTCAGGTTCCTTTATCAATATACATTTTGTTCACTGATACATAGGCCATTTCAATGCTTTTTAGTAAAAGTTTAATCATATATGTCAGGAATTATTTCAGATACTAATTTTGAACATAAATAGGAAGGGGAGTGGTGGGACTCGAACCATGAATGCCTCTTCTTTGTGCAAATGCTCTACCACTACGCTATTACTATTTGGCGTAATTTGCATAAACATTCCTTATTATGCTCTTCCATGTCGAGATTGCTAACTGCAGCTAAGCAATGGGCACACCCGTGCACACACGCGCAAATACGGGCAGCTATATCGAGAATTAGAAAAAAAAATTAATGTTTTACTTTTTATAACTATGCTGGGGGTTTACAATGTCAGGGAGTGTGGTGTTGGGTACATGGACATTTGAGCGGACTCGCTCTTGTGTGTTGACATTTTGCATTTCAGACACTTGCAGGGGTGTGGACCTTTAGACTGCTCGGCAGTTGGACACGCCCCCTGCTTTCCTGCATGGTCCGTGTTAGACTTGAGGTAGAGTCAGCATGCCCTCATGAATATTCATGGCACGCTGATGTCATACCATTCAACTGCAGCCTCCGAGTAAGACTTATTTAGTCTTACACAGAGGATTTGTGAATCCAGGGGATTGTATTTTAAAGGTGATTTTGACCAGGCTGTTTTAAGAATTGTCTTTATTTGAAGATGATAGGAATTTTACTATGACAGATCTAGGTTGTTTCCTGTTGGTACTGTTTCCTGATGTGAGAGACTGATGTGCTCTCTCTATACCGAAAAATAAAGCCTCTGGTAAATCTAGAAATTTTGGCAGCCATGAGTTAAGGAAACTTGACATATTGTTTCCTTCTATATTTTCCTGAAGATCAAAAATCCTTATATTATTCCGACATGATCTATTCTCTAGATCATCCAGTTTATGTTGCAATGAAGTATTTTGTTTAAGCAAAAATTCTATGTTGTTTTCATTTTCCAGCAATCTTCCATCAAAGTCTGTTAATGATTCCTCAATACTAGTAGTAATTTGAATGTTTTGCTGTTTTAGATCCTCATGAAGCATATCCATCTGCTTGGTAGTTTTTTCTTTAAAGTTGTCTATTTTACAGTCAATTATATCAATCTTAGTTGTGAGGTCTTGAATAATTGTTATTAAAGTCTGTAGTTCCTTTTTTATACTGGAATCCTGGTTGTTTGCCTTAGTATAACTCATGTTGAAAATCTCCCAGAAGTGAAGTATTTGTTCAGATGAAGGTTTTGACTGGAAATTATAACCAATTTTGATTTATAAGTAGATATTCCTGAAGAGAATGTTGAATACTATCACATTCTGCAAAAATAAATCAACTTTTTCTTGATATGAAGCAAATTTCCAGTGAAGATATATTTTCCTTAGTGGTGCTTGTGAAATCTGCTGCTACACCATGACCATGCTAGTCACGCCCAAAGGTAGAACTTTTTGAAAGCCTATTAATATAAATTAGAGAACATATATAAGCCTCAGAGATTCTTAACAAAATAGAGGATATGCAGAATACCTATACAAAGGTATTATGCATGAGACAAATACAATTCCTTGGATATAAAGTAAAAGTATTATTGAAGAACAATTCTGTTAACTTCTAGGAAAATTAGCCATATTTTGTGATTCTGCATAACATATTACTGGAAGACAGAGTTAATTTTGAAACAACATACACTGTTTCTAACTTTTCACAAAAAGACGTAAGAGGTAATTTGTTAAAGCCTACAAGAATTAATTTTTCATGTAGGCACAGTGGCAGAGCTTACATGGAAGTAAGCAGCTATATGATCCAGTAAACTGAGTTGAGGGGCATGTGAGATTGTGCGAACACTCAAGTGTCCATGGCATGCAAATCATCTCATAAGCAGGTGAACTGCATGCTAATGAGAGTGCAGGAGTGATCCAGCAAGCAGATAGGTAGTTCTGCAGACTCTATGTGGGTGCCCGAAGTGTACACAAATAATTTCCATGTGCATGAAATTAAAAATTGAACAGGGGCTGTAAAAGGCAAGTTAGAATGTCAGAAATAGCATAGCAGGCACAGATATGTGCAAACCTATGCCCTGTGTGTCCAAAGAGTAATGGAAAATATATTAAAATAATTATTTTTTTTAATACCCATATTATGTTTGCATGGCATGCAGCAGTGCACAAACATGCCATTATGCAAAAAAAATATATATATACTGAAAAGTGTAAAAACAAAAAAAAAATATGTGACAATAAGGCATTATAGGGTCTTGCATAGAGTATCTACAGTGGTAGATGTCTGTGGTTGTTAAGGCGGCAAATACTGGAATAGTGTAGCTTCCAGGTTATGTACACGGATCTGTATGCAAATGAGTTAGGGCTACTGAATAGCAAAAATGGGTATACATGCCCACAGATTACATCTGTGTTGTCCCAGGACCATGTTGTTGTCCACATTAGAGGTAGCTGTCATCAAAACGGAGTGTTGCTCTATTTCTTTAAGCACATTGGAGCACAGCATCACTTATTTGAGTGCCGCACAGCTGACCTGAGCTGGGGGTGTGTCTCCAGTGCTACTAAGCTTTGTTCAGCTTCGGAGCATGTGTTTAAGCTGGTTTGAGCATATTTGCATGGCATGCCACTGTACTGAGTCTGCCCATTTATAGGGGTGTGTCTATTGACTGCTGAGTATTGTTTATACCTGCAGTGCAGGTTTGTGCTCTGCAAGGAAGGCTGTCAAACAAAAAAAGAAAAAGAAAAAAGAAATTGGCTGAGAAAGCCAATCATATATAAATTACTGATGATGCCTGTTCCACCTAAACTGGGCCATTCCAACCCGTCAATAATGTACTTGGCAGGTGGAATCATAGTTTGCCAAACACACATGCTGCATACACCCTACAATCTGATTTTCCACTCATACTTTGCACCATTGGAGTACAGACGTGGGAATATTATCCGAGATAATGCTAGGGGCTGCTGCAGCTCTGCTACATCTGTATGTGCTAGATGCTGAGGTCAGTGCTGATGCTGCTGCTGCTGACAATAGGCTGAGACTGATAAGGAGGAGAGTGTTCAGGCCCAGGGTAACCTTCCAGGAGCTACATGAGCTGTAGATTGTTGAGCTCTACAGGGTGGACAGAGACATACTACAAGAACTCACCGAGCTCTGCCAATCTCATCTCAGACCCAGACGCGACAGAGGGGAACCCATCTCAGTCGAAACAAAGGCATGTATAGCCCTTAGGATACTACCTACAGGTACTTTTCAAAGACCAACTGGGGACATGATGGGGGTCTCACAGGCATCAGCATCCAGGATACTCCATCATTTCCTGGATGCCACACACATACCCATGAGCACATTTATTTACCCCACACCCCTGAGGAGAGGGCCAGCAGTATGCATCTCTTCTACCATGTAGCACACAACCCTGTGGTACTGGATGCCATAGACTGCACACATGTCCACATCGAAGCATCACCCAGTGAGGAGGGTAGGGTCACCATCAACCACAAGGGAGTATCACTCCATCAACTGCCAGAACATGCGCAATTCCCAGGGCATTATCATGAATGTTTGTGCTGGCAGTGCTGGCAATTATCATGACTCCCACATGTGGCACCCATCACAGCTGTACCAGATATTTTCCA
>NC_056737.1:352739897-352819897 GCF_019279795.1 Protopterus annectens | reverse complement strand
TAACAACAGATAAGCTCTGTGGTGCATCTGACAAGTACTTTGTGTTATAGTATATACTGCTAGATAGGTAGGGGTTCTAATCTCACATAAGCCAAGTGTGTGTGTGTGTGTATGAATATATTCTCTTGCAGCAGTATGCATATGGCCATATGGACTAATTATGTGCAATGGTCATGCATTTTACTGCCCCGTGACTAGCTGCTGGCCCTAAATAGCCCACATCTACCTAGGCATAACTGCTATCTCCCACCACATACATTTCCTTGTCACAGGGTATGCATGCATGATTACTCTGACTGCCCCCATTGTCCCTGACACACTGTTCGATATATATGCACCTAGGTAACTATGCACGTATACAGTTGTACCTTGCCAATGTCATATTTCTGCTTTGCTGCCATGCCATCCCATGCCGCTATATTGCCACCAAGTTTCCATAGTTTAGCAACTCAGACCCCTGAAACAGAAACATAGAAAAGTCTATGAGACACCTGTCATTCTGTAACACTACTGCCTGTCTAACATCATGCAACAAAGTTACACAAAGTTTGATGTGTAATAATGACACATGCCAGCATAAAGCATCTGTCATGGCTCACAACACCTGCCATGGCATAACAATACCGCACTACACAACTACATGTAAAGTAATATAGTCCCCCTGTTTATCAGACACATATTTGCATGTCCCTGCACTGATGTCATGAATGGAAGGGATGTGAAACAGGTATCATCACATGTGCAGGGTGCGGTGTGGGGGTACCAGAGGCCTAGGTTGTGCCAAACAGTTGACAGCATGTGTGTGAGTCAGGAAGGGGTGCTGTTTAGATGGGCCATGGTGATGTGGGTGTCTGTTGGTGACCTGCATGCGACACTGATATTTGAGGGTGTACGTGTACACAGTCAAGTCCAGTGTTAGCACTACATGAGTGTATGTTGGACAGCTGTGGACCATGCATGTCAGAGTGGGCAGTTCACCATCTCTGACCATGAACACGGGAATTGGCTCTGCCAGGAGTGGCACTGGCACCACCATGACAAGGGTCAGATGTGGTGCTGGTAGCTGATGGTGACTGCTGTCTGCTGGGCCAATGTCCCCCACAGAGCCACCCAGGACCATGTGCCCATGGCCTGCCACATTGTGATGTGGACAGCATACTTCCATCTGAAGTGTTTGAGGTCCTGCCACTACAGGAGTGTGAGTGTGCACAACCATGTGGAGTCTCAGCAGATGCTGTTGCTAACCTATGTCCACGTGTCTGATGCCCTACTCCAACCAGATGTTCCAGCACAGGCAATGTCCAGTGAAAGACTGACACTGTCTCAGCCCACTGTCCATCCACTACATCAGTGAAATGATCCATGGCATCAGCAATACGGTAAAGGCAGTCATGGATGTCAGACTGTGCTGCATCCAAAATTCAGAGCATCCATCTTGTATAGCATTCAGAAATGCCTCCATGACAGACTGAAACATGTGGCGAGTGACCCATGATGTGACACCTTAGACAGGTGTTGGAGGGGCAGCCGCCCTCCTTCAAGCCCATGTGGGTCCTCACCAGCTTTCTGGCTATGGCCAGTGTCTACACTCAGTGATGTCATAGTTGCCACACTGTCCTGTTCAATGACACCACCTTCTGACTGTCCGATATCTTTGGCCTCAGGGGACTGGGTATTTTTGGCCATACTGACTGTGTATGGGGGCAATGGGGGAGGAAGTAGGATGTCAACCTCTGAGACAGATTCAGTTCCCAAAAATCACACCTGTGCCTCACTATGACCAACATGATCATCAGAGTCTGATGAGACACTGACATCAGGTTGTGAGGGGGACAGATGCCAACCCCCATATTCACCTATGAGGTGGAGGACAAAATCAGTTCATTACTACCTGCACTGTTATGTATGGTAATCCACAAAGACACATACAGATGAGGAGCCACAACTGCATTACACATCCCACATCTTATTTCTGATCCCATGCGCAACACACAAACACACAGAAACATACACAGACAAGACAGGCCCTTTATAACATGCACTGCAGCTACATCCAGTTAACGTTGCCAATACAATACACCTGCGAAATAACAAGAACCAAAACAACAAAACCAACTAGAAAAAATAAAAGATGCCAAGGCATTCCACTCCACAGAATTTTAATTGTTAGTGCTTTTGTCCACTTAAATAAATGACCTTCTTCAGACCAGGTCTGAAGAAGTTCATTTATTTAAATGCACCTGTGAAATAAGCAATATGACAGTGTATCTGATAGACCTACACCTAAAAACCAGTGCACCTTTTTTAAGCATAATATGCCAGTTGTAGTATTAGTGCCTCAGCTATGTATCATCTTCCTATTGCGTGTGAATAGGCATCCTGGAGTGATTGTTTACTGTATAGCAGGCTGCATAGTCCTTTGTAATAGTAAGTGCAAATGTGTTAATGTTCCTGCAAATATACAGCTGTGATTACCCATTTTATGCACTTCAGTTAACTGCTCTGAAATGGAAAATACAGCTATTCTACTCTGTTGTGCCTACGGCAACATGGCAGCTCTTAACATTCGTATAGTATATAGGATGTGTCAGTCAACAGTATCACAGCTACCAGATACAGGACCTTGGACTCCAGCCACACCTGATGTACCTATGAAAATGTGAGGGAGAGATATTGTCATCAATACCACATGCATTGTTACAAGGTAATTTGTGTGTATATCCATATGTACAGTAGTTAATGTGTTACTGCTTACTTTGCAGACATTCTGAGTATGTCTTGACAACTGTGCATTAAAACCAAAGCCCCTAATGCAGATAGACCTGACACCCATGTACTGTTATGCAGAACCTGCCACAGTGACTGATACAATATTACACTGATGAATACAGTAAGCTTACCTGGGCACTTCTCTGATGTGGACGCTGTGGTACCCACCTACAGGATGTATGGGGTGATGGATGGCTGATGGCTAGTGACTGATCCCAGGTTCACAAGGAATTCCTCTATGGCTGAGAGGGTTGTACTGTTGCAGGCCCTTCACAGGTGGCAGCATGTTCCCTGGCCACAGCAGCTGCCATTTGCCGTACAGCATTGACCATATCTGTGGCCCAGTGTCAGACCTGCTCATAAGTCCTGTCTTGTTGGGCAATTTGGCTCACTATCATAATGAGGTCAGTCCATAGTGCTGCATGTTGGTCATGATTTTGGTGACTCCTGGACAGCAGAATGTGGTGATGCAGTCTGAGGCCATCCAGGATAACATTGTTTTCTGTGGCTGTAAATGCTGGGTGCCTCCTGCGAGACATCTTCCTGAAAGACAAGAGGGGAACACATCAGAAGACCAGATACATGGACACCCACTATGTACAGACCCTGCACAACCAAAATGGGCTGCACTATCCACTGCTCCCTCACATGTCATACCCTAAGGTTCATTAACACAATACATGTGCGGCTATCACCAAGATAGTAGCAATAATGGTTATGTCCCTGTGTGCTGTGACAGACTATGCTGTATGTCTTCACACTCATCACTGCAGTCTACTGTGGTGTGTCCCCTATGGGAAAAGTCCCACTACTATGTCATACAACCACTGTCACACAAATAACTGTGTCCTATTACAACAACTATATGGGGACAGTCCAGCAACACCAGTGTGTCAGAATGACAGACAGCAATGCAAACCTGCTGTAGTATATCTTCCCTGTAGGTATCATACCTCTCCACTACACAGAAGTTTGCAGAATGTGATTGTGTGCCTTATAGATGTAGTCCTTTTGTCACAAACATGTGAATGTCTGATAAACTGTTGGACAATCATTGATGGTTGTTGCTAGAATATAGAGAATCTGGCTGTCACATGCCAGACCCCTCAAAAAACACTTATGTTGCAGTAATCTCAGTTAGTCTATTCATAGTCTTACTTTGTATGGCCAATATGTACACTCTGTCACTGAGTTTGGGCCTGTGTCCCCACACTAATAATGGGTATGATCTGAATTCCTGCTGTAAGGGGGTGACAGGTATGTTAGCCATAGCTCTCAAGCAATGAGGTGCAAATGTCAACAAAACAGTGACCTAGCCAGAGTATATCAGGAACAGTGAGGGACACCTTTACAATGTCTGAACTATTTGTGTGTGACATTGACAGACTGAGAGGAGGTGAATTACAGTACATTGTGTGATATTACAGCTGTGTGCATCCTTACTGTAAATATGTCTAACTAATAATCCACTAGCTTTCCTACAGGAGTAGACCATTGTAGGAGGGAGTAACAGGGGCAGAGCTGTGATTTGATTCAAAGCACGGACAGTTCAGAGGCATGCCTGTAGCTGTTGGACAGCAGAGTATCACCAGCATGTCAATGACATAGGTGTACTACAGGCCTACTGTTGAAATCCCTTTCCTTATACCTCCATGCTGCCATCTTCATCCCATTATATGGGCACATGTATTACATACTTGGTAAAGTGAAGTAATCCTTTTTTGACCAGATCCTCTGCAAACAGCTTGCTAAACTGTGGTGTGTCTGAGTAAAGCAACATACAGACCTTTTCCCCATAGGCAGTTGATTGCCTTTTGTAGGGAATGCTCATTGCAAAATTCTGTGGCTCAGACTTGATAACTGCAGCCAGAACAGCTGGATTGCACTTTCACTAGCCAATGACATGGTACCACAGTTCAATATTTAAGGACTTCTTGTAGGCCTTGGCCTCTTTCTTAGTCTTTGAGATGGACATTAGTGAGATGTGGAGACTACAGCATCACAGAGGGTAGGTACAAATACTGTCCACTGTTGAGATTTATGAGTTATGTCCACAGTTTTGCATGATATGTTTGGCCATTGTCCCATGACATTGTGATTATCTGTCAGTTCAGTGGTAAACATTGTGGGTTGAGGTCAGTAAGGAGAGAGAGACATGTGAATGTCAGATATCATACCCATTAGGCTATGGATGCTGATGGAGTAGCTGCTATTCTATCAGCTCACTATCTTTGTAGGGGCAAACTGTGAAACGTCCCTGTGACTGGACCTTTGCCCCCCCCCCACCCTTTATGTATGGCTGTGTCTGGATCTCTTGTTCTAGGGGTTGTGAAGTATGGTAGGTCTATAGCAGCTAGCTTAACATACAGCTGCATATGTTCCAGGCTGCAGCTGCTGCAGCAGCCTAGGACACATGGGGGGGGAGTATGAACTCTTTGTAGGACAGCAAGCTGTACATGTAACTGAGCAGCAGTGTCAGCTGTGTTGTCACAGCACAACCAGGGTAAGGGTACCCTTTACAGTCAAATCAAGGCATGTAGATAAGGTACATCTGTTATGTAACGGTGCCAATCACAGAGCAGTAGGCAGCATATAGTTTGGCTATACAAATATGTGCAGTGTGTCCTTTCCTACAGACCTTTGACTTGCAAAAATGGGTAGCAGTTAATGCAGTAGCAGCAACCTGTGCGGGTTAAAATTGCATGACTCAGTCATTACTTGCTGTGTTCACAAGAATGTAATTGACGTGCATCACAATGGTTTCAAACCCAGGACTGTGGTTGGCAAAATATACTACATGCAAGGATTAAACAGACTGCGCTACTGAGGCAGTACTGTAGCCAGTGTATTTACAAGATATATGTGCATACATACAGTCTGTGAAAAATGTCTGCATCCATCATTATGTGCATGGCTTTCAAAGGCAGTTGGGCAGCAGGATCCCAGTAGTACACATGTACTTTGTGGGAAATTGGCCTAATGGTTAAGCTGTTTACCTTACAGACACAAGGTGCAGGGTTTGATTCTCACATGGGGTAACTGGTTGGGGGCTTAAAGCCGCAGAAGGGCAGGTAGCCTAGTAAATCCATTACTGCCTTAGCAGGTGTGTTTAAAGATGCTGCTGATAAAAGGGAACAATTACCTGCTATCATACCTCTCAACCTCTTAGAGCAAGAAATCTAGACAAAGCTATAAATAAAAGTGTAACAAAAGCTCAAAAATAAGGACAATCTATAAATATTGCTCTTACAAACTTGGAATGTTGATAGTTTAACAGGTTTTGCATTAACATGTGTTTTCTGAAGGGTACAAATTGTGAAACTGAAATGTCTGTTGTGATTTTCTAACCTCAGTCTTTAATGACTTGCCAATACTTTGCAAGAAAAATATGATTTTATGAAAACCAGGACAAAAATAGGGGGCAAAACTCTAGACATTCTTCAACAATCTCAGTTGACAGATATGCCTGCTATCCCAAGCCTCACGTGCATAAATTATTATTTATATTGGCTGTGTACTGGTGTAGTGTTTGCATCACAGTCCCAGCCAGGTACACTCCCATTTCTCCATTATATGTACTTGCAGTCTGTCAGTGGCAATCAATATATTTTGCTGGAAACACTTGCGTTACTTTAATGCTGAGTGGCCTAGTGGGCTAATGCACTATGCTGTAGGTGACAGGGGCCCAGGTTAGAGCTGTGGCAGGGCTTATTATTTTGAAGATCTGCCTAACACTGTGAGAAACAGACTATAATCTGTATCTGAGAAAGGTATAAACCTTATCAGAGAACTTCATATTCTCATCCTGGTCTTACTTCAATATCTATATTCTTGATGTGTGGATATCAACATATATGTATCTATATATATATATATATATATACATATATATATATATAATATGTATGTATATATGTATCTATGTCTCTACAAATGCTAATTGTGAATGATAATATAAAGAAAAAAAAATATTCTTGTTAATTTTCTACTACTTATTACTTCTAACAAATGCAATATATACTGTGGAATTTTCATTTTTGTACTACATAATGTAACACCTAAATTTGTTCTTAAAACTTGCTTAGAACTTTATAATTACTAAGAGTCTAACATGGAGCTTTTCTCCCCGGGCCTCCGCTGAAAATGGATCTGTGTCCAGTCGGACCCTCCCGGATAACAAATGTAAAATAAAATAAATAAATAAATAAGAAACGTTTAAGCACATGTAAGCTGATTTGCACGATGTGGCATGCTGCTTAGCTTCACTCAAACCAGTGCTAAAAATTAAAAAAAGAAAAGAAAAAGGGGGTGGTAGGACAGTGGTGAAATGGGGCAAGCAAGGAAAAAAAAAACATATTTAAAGACAGGTAGGGTTGTGCAGGAAGGGTGTAGGAAAAGACCATAGTTTTCCATTTCTTGTACAGCAACAGCTGTGCAATTTTTACAGACTTTGTACATGAATTTGGACTCTCAAAACACAGAGAGAGGGGTGAGGACAACATAAATGTGTTGTCAAGCCTATTGGACCTAATTAGTTGTGTCCAGTGGACATGTGCAAAATGCAGAGCTATGTACACAGTGATATTTTTTTGTGTGACAGGCGCCCACTTTTTTTTTTTTTTTTTTAAGGACAGAGTGGAATGCTCGGGAAAGGAGGTAGGTACATATGGGGAGGTAAATTGAGTAGGAGAGGTTGCATCTGCAGACAGACAAGACAACGTACAGGGGCAGTGTGTGACACATGAGGGGGATAAACACATTGTAGGGGAGGGTGTTGTGGAATCAAAGATGCATGTGCCCCCAGACAGCTGCAGCGTGACCGAGCACCCCACCCATGGAAAGTCAATGCTGCTCCTTCACTGCCCCGAAGGTGGCTGTGCAGGAGGCTGGGAACCAGGGCTACCAGGTTGTCAAGTCTGCCCTCAATCTAGTGCAGGTGTTGTTCGTAGCTCCTATGCAGAGTCCTGCACACCATGGACGATAGTTGATCTTAGGTGACTACCACCCCTCTGCCACCAATCCTGGGGGGGAAACAGTCCCTGTCCCCTGAAGTGGTTTCACCCAAGGGTAGTGCAGGGCCAGCAGAAAGGGCACCACTGGCCTGGATCCCAGATGCACTGGTACCCGGTTCCATGGCTGGCTGAGGTAGGGTAGGCAGATCAGCAGGAAGCAGCCTACACTGTTGTGCTGTGATGATAGAGGTATAGTAATGTGCATAGGTTAGTTATGAGCAAAACATTTTGTTAGTTATAACAGCATGCCAGAACATTGGAAATAACCCATTAGCATATCAATGCATATCATATGGAACACAGCAATAAATAAGATAAAAGTCAGTATATTAACAGCATGCCAGTAACAGTTACAGCATAAGACCAACAACATTGGTAATTGAACAAGATATGTTAATATGCAACCATTGTAATACATAACAATAATAAAACACATGCCCCAAAATAAAGTTTAGAGAACAACATATGTTAATAGTAAACCATAACCAATGTATAACAATAGTACATTTAGATGAAGATAAGGGGTGGGGAGAGAGAGAATTACAGTCGATTACTACCGGTATAGGCTATATGGTTTACAACAGCACTGCTATATACTGTACAGACCTGTCCTTCCTTTCTGTAGAACAGTGCCCTATAGCTGCTGTAGCACATACATACCTCTCAAGCTATCCACATGCGACAATATGGGCCAAGCAGTAACATTTGGAGGTACACAACTACAGAGAACACTTACACATCAGGTGGACCTATATAACTATATAACTACCAAGGTGTACTGTGGACTTGATGTAATGTGACTATGCTAGTGACAAAATCATGTTGATGATACATCTGTGACAGAAAAATTATGTAACAGTAATTACAGTCCATAATAGCATGACACTTGAGAGACATGTATGTATACAGTACAGAGTGTAAAGAACTATCATGCCACCCTTGGTAGGCATGGGGACAGATCTGCAGCAAACTTTCACAGACACTCCAGGCATATAGCCATACCAAGATTACACATTTTATTTTATTTTATTACTATTGTATTTTTTGCCTTTTTAATGAAGTCTAATCACATTCCTGTTCAATGCTGTTAACAGTCTGTTACATCTGAACACACAAATTATTTACTCATAATAAGGGCTACTTCACCCATTTACCTGTATTTTCTGTGTAGAGAACACGTCACCAATATGTAACTGATTCAGTAATATTTATTACTACTTAGCACTGGATTCAAACCCTGGTCTGTGTGTTGCAAAATGCACTTCAGACAGAGCATTTAACAAACTGAGCTACTGAGCCACTGCTGACTACTGACTGACTGATATTTTCCTAGAGCTCACCTGGAAATAAAATATGACCTAGTAATTGTACTACAGTTTTATACTAGACTGCAGTGACAGTTGAACACACATGCATGACATTCTTGCATGACAGAGATACTGGGTAAACTATACATAACTACATAGAATACAGGTGTACACAATATACTGTTAGTGGGTGGAAATATCTGTGAGGTCTACAAACCATATCAGATTATTGGGTTGGGTACCTCACCCATATACAGTTGCAGATAGTATATTTGCAATCTACAGCTATTACACTGTCATATTTGCCTGCAGCACCATACCTCAGAGCATGAATGCATATAGCTGAATGCAATGGTTAACACAAGACAATCCTAATATATTCAATATACCTTGGATGTTCATGCTATTACTGCAGATGTTAGTGCAGAACAGGTGTCATAATGTACTTCTTGTACTACAGCTCTAAACTACAGTTATTACATAACACTCTTAATTACCTACACCTTGAGGCAAGTAGTGGCATTCTTTTGTGTTTTTATTTCAGAGCAGATGTCATAATCGATTTCATGAAAAACAGCCCTACTTCCACACATATTGCACAACATAGCTTTATTAGAGGTTCCTTCATGCAGTTAATGGTATAATTTCAAGTCTTTCTTGCACAACAGTTGATATAATGCAGGTGTTGCAATACAGCTGAAATTCCAGAATTATTGCAGTAGAAACTTTGTTTCATTTACATTATCACGGTTAATGCTTTAGTCTTCCCTGTTTATTGCACTTTAGTTGGCATTAGTCATTTATTGCATTACAGGCCTATGTCCACATTCATTGCAATACACAAATCTTTACTGTATGTACCTACTGGCAATTAATGCTTTAGTCTTTCTTACTTATTTGATTATATATTGCAAATTAATCTGTACTCAACACACTCATGGTGCAATCTGGCCAAGCCCCCTGCATGGACCTCTAGGTTGTCAGCTCTCACCTCTGCAGCTGTAGGGAGAAGCACACCATTATATATAGCTACCTATCAAACATTCAGATTAGGTATTGGTAAAACAATAATAACAGTACTTACAAACTTGTGAGACATTCCCAGCTGGAGATTCCTGGACCCAGTTGTCCAGAAAATCCCCCATTCTGATGCTTCAGGTCATCATAGTGGTGATGGTTCTGCTTATCTGTGTGGGGGCATACCTGTAGCACTGGTGAGATCATGTGCCAGCTGGTCCCAGGCCACTGCCTTGCACTCTGAGCTCTAGAACTGCCCCTGCAGCAGTTGGTCTTCATTGGCTTTCACCAGGAGTCCAACCATGACCCTGGACTCCAGAATGCCCCACCGTTTCACCCAGAAGTACACACCCTCACCAATGCCTGCCATAGTTCCTGCACAGATCAAACTCCAACTGGTTATGCTGTATTCCCACCTGTTGTGCTTAATATAGCCTGTTTTCCCACCCTTACATGCCATTGTGCAATTTTTAAAAATGCATTGCATTGCTTGGCACAGCACAAAACAGCAAAACTGAGCTGAGCAGTGCTTAAACTGGCAATGTTTAGCAGTGCACAGACCAGATAAGCACAACCAGGGAATGCCAAGCAGTGCCTAAACAGAGATTGCTTAAGCAGCATGCTTAGCTGGTCTGAGCAGGTCTAAGCAGAGCTTAGCTGAGTGCAGCAGATCATGATTTAAAAATAATTGACATAATTTATATTCTGAAAATGATTGCTTAATTTTGCTTCCATGTATTCATACCCTGCACCTACTGCACATAAGGCCATGACTCTATCCACTTGGCAACATGGATATGTGGAATACTACTATACTTTTACATATACCTCTGAGCCAAGTTTAAACACTGCTAAGTACCATGCCATGCAGTACAGACCTGCTAAGCTATGGTTATACTTAACCTTTGATCAAAAATGAATGCATCCAATTTCTATATTTTGATGTCTGGTACACGTGAATTGCTGTGCGCAAAGCTGTGCAAACTTTAAAAAAAATAATTAAATCCATTGGTATCATGCACCTGGATAGTGCAGGGGCTGTGTTACTCATCTGAGGACACAGTTAGTGACACACTCCCTACACTTATTTCAATAACTGTGTTCCACAGCTCTCCCTCAGCAAAGCACCATCATTAATATGCATGGCATGCTACTAAGGGGGAACTGTGTAGGCTCTACACTATGCCTACACTGAACTTATTAAATAATGGGGAAATTATTTCTTCTGTATTTTCCTTTAGTGGCAATTTACTAATTTGTAACCTCCATAAGAAATCTTAACATTCAATATTCTTCTTACACCTTTTATTTTTTTCTTTAAAGCTTTTATATTTTTTCTTCTATTAAATGCTCCCACCAAATCACATAATGATTTTGCATCATTGTGTTTTTATACCATATTATTCTGTTTTATTTTATCGTTTCTATTTCAATTTTTACAATTTTTTTTTCTTGATACATCTTCATTTCTCCATTCTCTCTCCCTTTCATTCAGTTTTATTATAGCCCACTCTTTTTTATATTTCTCTTTAAATATACTAATGGAAGGTCAAAGGAAACAAACTGCTGCAGGTAAAATACAGAAGAACTTTAATCTGGAAACTTTTTGAAATAAAAACTTGTTTAAAACTATGAGAGATAAGTGCTTTCATTCACAAAAATACATGACCTTCATCAGATAAACATTGCTGGAAGTACACACACAATTTTTAACTTTTGTGTTCAATCACATGACCACCAAGCCCCCAGGAAATGAAGCTTCATCTTAAAGGTGCCACCACAAAGAAATTCACAGTGTGTAGCATTGAGTCAATTCAATTGACTCAGTGATTCAAACCATAGGGGACAGGTTTTGCCTCAGCCCCCTTTACTGGGTGAGTGCTTACATTCTGAAGTGTTGCTCATAGAATCCCATGTTGGGGGGCAATGTCAATTTTGAAGAAAAACTGGCTGAACTGAACTATAAATTATTGAAAGTAGAGAAATTACAGCTAGGTAATGCATATTTCAATGTATTAAGGCACATGTAGTACCAAAAGACCTACATATGTGGCACTTCCCGACTGGCCTCATTCCTAGCTCTGAGTTACATCATGAACTCTTGAATTTCTTTGACAGACATGGGATGGAGTATATGGATATGATTGCAAAATATAACAACAAATTAATTGATGAAATAATGTCATATCTAGAAATTTTGATCAATTCAATCATTCATGATTTGCAAGATGAATCATTTAAGTATGAACATATCCGTATTTTCAGGAGTATTGATGAACAGATCCAAAATATTCATTCCCATAAAGTTAAGAAGCTTGAGAGGGATAGATGTGAATACAAAGAAAATAAGGCATACCCTACCCCCACTATCTGAAGCTTGGGGTACCAGATTTAAAGTCAATGCTAATATTCATGCATCGGGTGATAAGTAAACTGACCCAAGACAGGGTGTGATGGATGATTTGTTGGAAGAGGAAAATGAGAACCATTTTTTAGAACATGGGAACACTCCAGTTCTCTGGAGGTCAGAAAGGATCAGGAACTGATAGTCAACTCGGAACAACCAATGGAACAAAAGGAATCTTCCCTGGCAGAACTCGAATGCAATCCAATAAAATTGGAGACGAGGAACCAGGACACAGAATGGGTGCCGGAATTACAAGGAGTGGAATTAAGTCCATTTGCTGATGTTACTACATGTATGCTATCCCCATGTACCACCATGATGAATTCTACTGGTGATTTCACTGTCTACAATTTTTCATTTGTTAACATTGATGCTTGTCATGGAGATTTATTTGCTTGAGGTCTAAATGTTGTACCTAACAGGCACATGGATGTTGCAAACACACTCATGGATCTTAAGGAATATTCCAGAAAATTAAATTTCATGGAGATGTTTCAACATATGGGATCAGCCATGCAACCATTAAGGATATCCAGCACTTATAATCCCCCAATTCACCCTGTGATTAACTGTTTTGAATAAATCAGTGAGATAGATATTTGTTTGGATGGCAAGGTAAGAAAACATACTTTCAAATACAATCTATCTATAGAAGAAGCAGTGAGATTGAATGATTTATGAAGCAACAAAGAAATCAGGACCATGCAACCTGACAAAGGGGGTGGACTGGTTGTGATGAATGTTTGTGACTATAAAATGAAAATGAGGTCCATTTTTGCATCTGACACCTATAAGGAGGTGTCTGTGAATGAGTGCAATGCTGCATATAATAGAATAAAAGCATATCTAAATGACTTATTTATTGACCAACAAATCTCAACTGATGATTATAACTAGCTAAATGGGATGTATCCTAAGATCCCCTACATGTTTGGTTTGCCTACAATGCACAAAAGCAAAGATCAACCACCTATTTGACCAATTGTTAATGGCAAAGGTTCTATCACTCACTCCTTGGCCAGATTTTTGGACACTAAATTAAAAAGTTTTGTTACCCAAAAGCCACGTTTGCCATGATTTGTGGGAATTTTTACAAACAATGAATTACCTTCCCTTCAAAGACACATACACCTTTATCACTGTGAATGTCAAGGACTTGTATTTGGTCATTTGCCATAACATATGACTGGAATGGTTTTCTGAATTTTTGATGGAGAAGACTATTTCACAAGGTCAAATTAATGTTTATGTTAATTTATTGGTGATTGTACTGAAAAATAATTTTGTTAAATTTGAAGGTGATTTGTTCTTGCAATAAGCAGGGGTAGCCATGAGTGCAGTGTGTGGGGGTCTTTTGCCAACATTATTATGATATAATGGGAGAAAAGGTTCTTATTTAACTCTTCTTTTTTGCATCGTGTAGATTCTAGACATGCTTTTTCGTTCAAATTTTCATCCTGTGGGACGGTGAAGCTCACAACATCCCCCATTTTTGGAATATATTAATCAAACAACAGAGTTTCTTGCATTTATCTATGAGGGTAATGATGTGAGCATAGCTTACCTGGATATATGGTTGGCCAAGGACAACACAAACAGAAGATTCACCTCCAAAATTTATAGGAAACCCACTTATTCAAACAGTTTTCTCCATTTTGACAGTTTGCAGCCTATAACACAGAAAAGGGCAGTGGTCAAGGGACAATTTGTGAGGGAAGACCAAATGACCACAGAAGATACTGCCTTTTGGGATGAGTGCATATTGTTGAAAAACATGTTTTTAACATGTTGCTATCCTACAAAATTTGTAGATAATTTATGCTAGAGGTAAGCAATAAATGTGAGTCTCATCATTTTGTGCCAATTCTGGGAGGCCCTTGTGTGACCAACAACAGAAGTCAAGGAAGTTCTAGATGGTAGGGATACTACATCAATGCCACTCATGGCTAAGGCCACAAACACAGAGACCTTCAGGAATTCTTTTATTACAACATATTCTACTGAAGGTCTTTCCAAAAAAATCAATTCTGGAAAAGAATTGGTGTCTTCGCCTACAAGAGAATACCATTTGTGATTATGTAGTGCCAGGTCCATGAGTGGCATTTAAAAGGGGCAGGGATTTGTAAACAATATTAGAGCACAGTTGGTCCAAACAGCAACATAAGCAAAATTCAAAATCTATGGGGATGAAAAAGTGTGGTTGTTGCCCCTACTGCCCCAATATTCTGGTGTGCCATGAGATTGCTTTGAACAACCAGGTGTTTGGTATAAGAAACAGAATCAATTGTTGTACAACAAAGGTGGTATATTGTGGACTGTGTATGTTCTGCCCCTGTTTTTATATAGGAAAAATGGAGAAGAGACTGAGGGACAGACTATATATGAACATTTATATGAAATCAGAATGAGAAAAAAGACTAACGCCTTCTACAAGCACATAAAATGTTACCCATACCACATGTCCAAATTTTGTATTTTGGAACAAATGCCTTCCAACAGTAATGAAAGTCCATGGACCCTATTATTGGAAAAATATGAATTATTCTGGCAGCTGTGTTTGAATGCCAATAATTGGCCTGGTCACAAAGAACATGTTTCAATAGCATGTTTGCTTAAATTTAAAACACTGGAAAGATGAGCCCTAAATACAGGGTTTATATTTTACATATTTTTACATACTTTTGTCTTCATTTTCCTGAATTTATAGGGGATGCATTTTATACTATATATATATATATATATATATATATATATATATATATATATATATATGTATATATGTATATATATATATATATATATCTTCTTCTTCTTCTCTTTTGGCTGTTCCCATTTGGGGTCGCCACAGTGGATCATCAGTTTCCATTTCTTCCTGCCCTCTGCATATTGCTCTTTCACACCAACCACCTGCATGTCCTCTCTCACCACATCCATAAACCTTATCTTAGGCCTTCCTCTTTTCCTCATACATGGCAGCTCCATCCTTAGCATCCTTTTTCCAATATACCCAGCATCCCTTCTCAGCACATGTCCAAGCTAATGCAATCTCGCCTCTCTGACTTTGTCTCCAAACCGCCCAACCTGAGCTGACCCTCTAATATACTGATTCCTAATCCTGTCCATCTTTGTCACACACAGTGCAAATCTTAACATCTTTAACTCTGCCACTTCCAGCTCTGACTCCTGCCTTTTTGTCAATGCCACCATCTCCAATCCATACAACATAGCTGGTCTCACTACCCTCTTGTAGACCTTCCCTTTCACTCTTACTGGTACCCGTCTGTCACAAATCACCCATTCCACCCTGCCTGTACTCTCTTCTTCACCTCACCATTACTCTGAACTGTTGATCCCAAATACTTAAACTCATCCACCTTCAGCAACTCTACTCCCTGCATCATCACCATTCCTGTAGCCTCCCTCTCATTCACACACACATATTCTTAGTCTTGCTGACCTTCATTCATCTCCTCTCTAGAGCATATCTCCACCTCTCCAGGGTCTCCTCAACCTGGTCTCTACTCTCACTACAGATCACAATGTCATCTGCAAATATCATATTCCATGGGGCCTCCTATCTGGTCCCGTCTGTCAAACTGTCCATCACCATTGCAAATAAGAAAGGGCTCAGAGCTGATCCTTGATGTAATCCCACCTCCACCTTAAACGCATCTGTCACTCCCACTGCAGACTTCACCACTCTCACACTACCCTCGTACATATCCTGTACCACTCTTACATACTTCTCTGCCACTCCTGACTTCCTCATACAATACTACAACTCCTCTCTAGGCACCCTATCTTATACTTTCTCCAAGTTCAGAAAGACACAATACAACTCCTTCTGACCTTATCTATATTTCTCCATCAACACTCTCAGAGCAAACATCACATCTGTAGTGCTCCTTCCTGGCATGAAACCATACTGCTGATCACTAATCATCACCTCCCTTCTTAACCTAGCTTCTACCACTCTTTCCCTTAACTTTAAGCTGTGACTTATCAGTTTATCCCTCTGTAGTTACTACAGCTCTACACATCACCCATATAGATATGTTATTTTATATATTTTTCCTTGTTTGCAAATTTTGTCAATTGAATTGACTTAGTGCTACACACTGTGAATTTCTTTGTGGTGGCTCCATTAAGATGATGCTTCATTTCGTGGGGGCTTGGCAGTCATGTGATTGAACACAAAAGTTACAAATTGTGTGTGTACGTCCAGCAATGTTTATCTGATGAAGTTCATTTATTTTTGGGAACAAAGGTGATTATCTCTCATAGTTTTAAACAAATGTTTTATTTTAAAAAGTCTCTAAATTAAAGTTCTTCTGGATTTTACCTGCAGCAAATTGTGCCTTGGGCCTTCTATTTGTGTTTTATTCTGCCTTTCTTCAGTTTGTTTTTTGGCCTAGTTTCCTTAAATATATTAATTACCAACTTATTTTCTTTTCCATTTATCTATTCCAAGACCTTAAACTAAATTTAATAACACTCCATATACTACGGGTTTCAATAAATATATAAATATAAACCTCTTTCCTCCTGTTCCTCATGTAATACTTGTCTTTTAACTGGATTTAATCTGCACCCACAAATAAAATGAAATATAGTTTCAATAAAATGTTTCTCAAATTCCTTTGGTACCCTATATACACTGGCTATATACGATAATTTTCCCATCCATATTGTAAAATAAACAAATGACCAGTACACTCACTGTTGATTCCAGGAACTATAATAATGTAATTAATAAAAGATTAAGCAATTTTATCATGACACAACGTCAGAACTGTTGAATAAATGACATTTGACATGCATTCAATAAAAAGAATAGAATAAACACACACCTGTACAATTCAACCAATCATGAATCATCATAAAACACTTAAAACTAATAAAATCACATATCAGTGTATTCACAGAATTGCAAAAAAGTATACTGTAGAATTGTATTTCCACCAATCACACAAATCGAGAGAATCCATTTGCCCATCATATCTCAGCACACCATATCAAATAATAGGGCAATAGACATAAGGTTCAACCAGTTAAATAAAATCTGAAAGAGCCAGGAACACACCCATTGATTTGTTGTACATTCAATAGCATAATAAAGCAACCTCAGCCCTGATGTCTTCCACTAATCAGAGGCAATTTAAAGCTGTATTAAGAAACTCCAAAGTCAGTTCAAAGAATGACTAAAAAAATCCATACTGCAATAATAAATTGACAACACTATTATTAATCAATTTTAGTGGCTGTATATATTAGTTCACTGTTTAGTGAAATGTTTTTGTTAATGCACAGATAACTTGTACCATTAAGTCTTAGTTGCCAGCACATTTCACAATGAAGAAGGAGGTTCTTCCAATTCCAAGCTTCGTTAACGTGCACTTGTTCCAACACTCAAAAAACATTTTGAAATTAGTACATTCCTCAGCATGTCTTTCTAGGGCATTCTTTTTGTCATGTCTGCTAATACTATTTATGTGCTGGTAGATCCTTTTGCTCAAGGAATTGCTGGTCTTTCAGATATAAACTACTGGACAAGATGGACACCAAGCAAGGTACACGACCCTATTAGAAAAATAATAATATTTCCGTTGTACTACAAATTTCTGAATAATTTTACAAAGTGACACACATAAACCTGAAAAAATGTAAGAGCATTTTACTCTTCAAGATGCTCCATTATTCAAATTCCAAAACTTCAGATTTCCACACTTTATTAATTCCTCCATTATTTTCTTATCTGATCTATTTTTTCTGTGTATGTCTTATACCACACTTAAAGACTCCTGTTATAATTTTATCGATGTTTACTATAACATAATCTAGTATCTTGTGAAATAACTTCCCCCTTCTTTATATATCACATATGTGCATACTGCTACTAATCTATATGCTTTCCCTTCCCACCTAAAATTTACTACCATTAATCTCACTAGTTTAACTAAAATATAACCTAAATGATCTATTCCCTTCCTATATAATATAGCAATCCCTGAACATTTTTCATTACCCAAATTCCATAGTATATCCACTTTCCAATTTATTTCTTCTCCATCACTAACTTCTGTCCCCTTTCCCTCTCCCCTTCCCCTTTTTGCATATTATGATTTTTTTCTTCATTTGTATCATTATTTTTCCTTTGTAACTTTTTGTGATCCCTCCTGCTGCATCATTCTTTTTCATTTAAATGACATTCTAGTCTCTTTCTTTCTCCAATCCATCCATACGTGTCCTGTTTGCTTACATTTTATAACACATTTTTAACAATTTATACATATTTATTCCATCAATATTTCTTTTTTCTTTTCATATTTCTCCAAAAATATTTCTATACATTCAGCAGTCTCAGAGAAATGTCATGATAAGTATCTTTTTTAATAGGTTCATAGGTTCACAGGTTGGTACTAGGCTATCTGCCCTAAGGCCTATGCAAGCCTAGCCATAACAATTCCCTGGAATTTTTTTCCCACAATATTTACTTCTCAAGGCAACTGACATGATCCCCGGAGTGAATTTCCTATCTCCCATCCAAACATCAAGGTTCCTTTTGAAGAGGGCCAATGAGGTGCTCTGCTTGACATGTATGGGCAGTCTATTCCAGAGTATGGGGAGTCTCTGGGTCAGGAACCTATCCCTCCAGCATGTTTTGTTCATTGTGATGATAAGGTTTAGATCCCTGGAGCCTGTGGCTCTGAGGGATTGGGATTTCTTTAAGTGGAGCATGTCCAACAGCTCAGGGTTTGACATGGCCTTGTATGTTAAGCAGAGATTGCCTCTGAGTAGGCGATATGCCACAGAGTATAGCTGGAGTTTTTTTTAGATGGTCAGCATATGGCATCTGCCTTAGGCCTGAGATTCTTTTAGTGAGGTATTTCTGTGGCTTTTCCAGCTGTTGCAGATGTCTTGTGAGGTACATACCGATTGGGGCATTATACTCTATAATGGGTCTAATAAGGGATGAGTACAGTGGGACAATGACCTCCTTTTTTCTGGATGAAAAGCTATTAGCGATGAGGTGTGCCACGTAGAAGGATTTTCTGACTGTTGTGGCAATGTGGTTATCGAAAGTGAGACCACTGTCCACTTGTGTCCCTAAGTCTCTCATCACACTTTCGATGTTTAGTGTCCTGCCACCTATGGTAGTTCATGGGTACATGTTTTTTTTCCAAAGGGGATGACTATACATTTCTTGGCATTAAGCTTGAGCCCATGGCTCTGGCACCAGGCATCTGTTTCTGTAAGGCCCTTTTGTAGAATATCCACATCATTTGGGGATTCAATAATGGCTCCCAGTTTGCAGTCATCTGCAAACTTTGTTAGCCAGAGTCCCTTAGTGTTGGCCTGTACTTCAGAGAAGTAGATGCCAAACAAGAGTGGTCCCAGGACTGAACCCTGAGGTACTCCACTTGTCACTTGTCTGGATCTGGATTTGGAGTCAGCTACTTTTACAGTCTGGGTTTTGTCAGTAAGCCAGTTGGCAACCCATTGAGTGACATAGGGATTTATGCCCAGCTTAGTAAGTTTATCTATGATTCCAGAGTGGGGGATGGTGTCAAAGGCCTTGGCGAGGTACAGATAGGCTGTGTGGACCTCCTTACCCTTGTCCACAGCTCTGGAGACCGATTCAAAGAAGTCAATCAGATTCAGGAGACAAGATCTGCCCTTCATAAACCCAAACTGGGTGGGGTCCAGTGTCTGGAGGTTGCCAATGTCTTTGTTTATAAGTTCCATGATAATGCATTCCATGCCCTTGCAGATCAGGCTTGTCAGACTGATGGGACAGTAGTTCCCGGGATCCAAGGTGGATCCTCCCTTATGGAGCAGGATAACTGTAGCTGTGCACCACTCAGTGGGCACGAAGCCTGAGGTGAGGCTATGATTAAACATGACACTTAGGTGGGGTGCCAGTTCATTTTGTAGTTCATGTAGTACACAGCCTGGGATGTCATCTGGTCCCATGGATGCTGTATTCTTAGCTTTGGTGAGTGCTGTTTCTACCTGTGTGGCTGTGATTATCGGAATTTGGCAATCTTTTGGTATTGAGATGGGCCATTTAGGGGGTGAGAGGGGAGTGAAGTTGGCACTAAATCAATTATCTGCCAGGATATTGGCAATATCCTTGGGATCAGTATATTTAATGCCATTCTGTTGTAGCTCAGAGCAGATCTGAGCATTGCCATTTAGATTCTTGACATAACTATAGAATGCCTTGTGGTTGTCTTTGGAATCTTTGGCAATTTTATTTTTGTAACTAGCTTTTGGGGATTTTATGAGGGATCTCAGCTTCTTACTGAGGCTGGTGAGGGAGTTTTTTGCATCCTGGGATTTTCCTCTTTTCTGCAACAGTTTCTTCCTTCTGTTGTATAGTTTGTTTATAGCAGGGGACCACCAGATTGGCTTCCCTTTTTTGGAGAAGATCATCTTGGTTCTATTTGGGATAGCACGATTCATGCATGAGTGGATGTGCTCATACAGTGCCTTAGTGTAGGATTCTGCAGTCGAACTTCCAGATCCCGTCTGCATGGGTGTTGTGAAGTTTGTCACTTCTGACTTCAGTAGCATGAAGTTGGCTTTGGAGAAGCTTTTTAATGAGGTTTCCTTACTGGGGGGTGGGGGTGGGATGTGGATGTCAAGGGTGATTTGCTTATGGTCAGACCTGACCAATAAGGGAGTGACCACTGGTGTGGAGCATCTATCTCCCATGTTGGTAATGACCAGGTCTAGGATATTGGAGCCCCTGGTGGGACAATGGATTAGTTGATCCAGGGCATTGGAATGTATGAATTCCAAGAACCATTGGGAAAAGGAGTTGGTACCCGAGTAGTTTTCCCAATTAATGGCAGGGTAGTTGAAATCACCTAGTATTAGGGTGTTTGGTTGTATCTTAATATTTTCCTGTATGTTTAGGAAGGTGTAGTGAGAATCTTGGGGTATGGTGGGGGATCTGTAACAAGCTACAATTTGGATTGCAGTCTTACCTAGTGTTAGTTGCACCTGGAGTATTTCAGATGCATTGTGTTGGGCAACTAGCCTGGAGGTGTGAATATCCTTGGTGAATCTGGACACTCCTCCACCTTTAGTGTTTCGGTCTTTATTTTGTGGCTGAAAAGTGTGCTAAGAATTGTAGCCTGGTATTGCAGGGCTGCTCTCTGGAGCCTTGAACCAGGTCTCAGTCACTGCACAGATATCGATGTCCTCCATTTTTATGAGTGCCTCAAGAGAGTGCATTTTGAGCTTTAGACTTCTAGCATTGAGTAGCATTAACTTCAGATTTTGCATGCTTGTATCAGTTACGGTGGTGGTTTTATCCTTTGAGCCTTGCCTAAAAAAGGCACTATAGGGGTGGCAAGAGCGTTAGCCAGTAACCTGAATCCCAGGGGTGACAGGTGCAGACCATCTCTGGCAAAGCATCATGGTTTGTCGATCATGTCTTCCCAGGCAGACAAATACTGGATCCCCTTTGAATGACACCAGAAGCTTAGCCAATTGTTGAAGTCAATCATTTTGTCCTTATACTGTGGTATCATTCTGGGCGAAGGCAGGATGCTACTCTGGGTTAGGGTCATACGTGCCTGGGTCACATGATCCAAGAGCTCTTCCATGTCTCTTTTCATGTAGTCCAGGGAGGTACATCTCAAGTCATTTACTTCAGCATGGACAATGACAGAGTCATATTTGTACTTGTGGAGTGACTTGAGTGCATGCGTTATGTGGCAGATCAGAGCACCCGACAGGCAGCTGACTAATTTTCTCCTTGTTCAGCCTGGTGAATGGGACATCAGTGTGCCTGACTATAAAGTCACCTATGACTAAAGTGTTGGGTACACTTTCTTGCCTTAGGGGCTGTTGTTGGGTGGCACACCGGTGTTGTGAGCTATGTGTCACTTTGGTTGTGACTGGTGTTTGTTTGCGTTTTGGCTTCGGAGGCCCTTGTTGCTTGGGCAGGTTAATGTTAAGGGCCTCTGCATATGTGGGTTTAGTGTTGCTATGTGTGGGAGTTGATGGTGTGGGTTTTGAAGGGCTATAAGTTGCTAGAGGTGTAATGCAGGCATTGCCCCAGTATGCCCAGATTCACCAGGTGGACAGGAGAAACCACCAGAAGCTGACCCTTGGACTTGCCTGTTTAGGTTCTTTATTGTTCTTCATTGTAAGGTTTAAGAGCTGTTTTCCCTTACCTTTGCAAGGTACTTTGCAAATGCAGGCTGTTTAGTGCCTATGATTAATTTCTCCTTTTTGACAAGGAGATCTGAGTGCTTGTATCAGTTTCAGGCTTCCTAGTGCTTTACAGCAGGTTCTAGAGCAAGTGCTAGTCACAGGGGTTCAGATTTTAGTGCTGCTACTGAGAAACCAGCTAGTTTTAAGGGAAAATTTGAAGAGCAGACTTTCTAACACCTGGAATAGTTTAACTGTAGCCTCGTAGTGCTGCACGATGTGAAAACTGTGAAAACACACACACTTTTAAGCCAGAAAGTTGAAAGGAATAGAAAAGACTAATACAATTACAATTTCAGAGCTGGAAACCACTCCTCTACCATTAGATAGGCAGTACAATGCTCACCAGTCCCATTGGCAGGCAGTAGGACTACCCTCTGCCACAGCAAGGTCTGGACAGCTCTGAGCACAGAAAATAAAGTCCTGAGACAAGCAAGGTATGTGATATGGACTGGCTAGAAAAGGTGGGAAATGAGCAAACAAGATAGTATATATCTTTTTTTTTTTTTTGAAATAGGCTAAACAATGCAATAATACAGTAAATAAACACAGAAAAGTCTAACACACTTGAGTGTGTAGTCCTAAACAGTAAATGCAATTAAAACTCTACAAAATTAGCTATTTAAAACTTTTTAAATGAAGCAAGGCAAGTGAACAACTGAAAAACGATTTAAGTGGCAGTAATACAGCAGACTAAGTAGCTAGTCTACATATACAGAGAAGTCTATATATACAGAAAAGCAGCTAAAACACACAAACACTTCAGATGCAGTGCAACCTAGAGCACTTGAGTTGTAGCAATATTAAGGCAATTACAGTTATAATAAATGCTGTATAATATACTCTATATTTCCAAAATGTTTGAGAAGCACAGTCAGAACATAAGGAAATTCAGGCAAAACATTTTTTTTTTGAAAGGGAAAAAGGAGAAACAGAAGGCCTTATCAAATATTCTCTCTGTATTAGGTAGAATGAGCTAATCACACTAGACTGGGAGGAGTGTCCCAGATCAGATTTACAGTAGGGGCGGGCAACTGCAAAGCCAGCAAGTATAACACAAGACACCAACAGGGAGGGTCGGTGGGGACACTAAAGCTATTAGCCTATAAAGCATTAGAGAAAGCCACAAAATGAAAGTTTTTAAACAGATAAAGATTTGTAAAGATACAGAATGCTTTAACTGCAAACAAATCAGTTACCCATGCAGATTACAATAAAAGTGCTATATATAAATTGCTAGAAACAATAAACTGTATAAATAATTGAAAAGAAAGCTTTTCCTCTTGTGCCTTTATTCCTGAAGGCACAACAGTCTTGTTCCATATTTCATACCTTTCCATTTCAGGTTCTTCCTTACTCTGAATTCTCAACACAGACTTTTTCTTTTCCACTTCTTCTGTCTTCTTCCTGTCCCTTCTAAGTTCTTTCTTTTCTTTAATCACTTCCGAAAAAGATCTTGTCTCCATTTTCTGTCTTTCCTCTTTGTGTACTTTCTCCATCATTTCACTTCACAATATTTCCTTTCATATAGCTGCCTCACTTTCCTCTGCTAAATCTTTCAATATATCATCCCACTACCCTCCCAACTGAAGGGTTGTAGTTATAACTCCTTTGTCTCATACTACCTATTTCATCTCTTCAAACAACTCCCATTGGAATAAATCTGCATCTTCAATGCGATCTCCCTCTCCTTTTTCCTACATGATCCTCTACTCATCTATATCAACATATATATCCATGGAGTCAGTACTTATCTTTACTCCATTTTGCTTACCCTTATGTTTCTGCACCATTCTCCTAGCCACCACTGCACTAGGAAACAAACAGACAGACACACTCATTGGCTGCATGCTCTGCGAGAGTCATAATGAGTAGGGGTCCATTATTTAAATACAAAAATAACTCCTACTTACAAAATATTTACATATTTAAAAATATTTACATATGTACAAATGCATATTCATAATTTCCTGTTTGATCATGTTATCCTTATTAGACTCCCACTCCTTTTTTCATAAACACCATCTGATTTTACTTAATATTGTTGCTAAAATCCTTTTACCATTATATATAATTTCACGTATTCTTTCATTTCATATCACCCATATAACATAAAAGAATATTCTTTACTTCTACTTTCATAATATGCATATTTAATCATATTAGTGTTTATTTTATCCACTTCTTTTATATCTTCAAAAAATATTTACATAGTTTTCCTCATAACTGTTTTACATTCACAAAACACATGTTCTATAGTTTTTGCTTCTTGACAATGTAAACATATTGTATCACTCTTCTTTTTATATGGCATATTTCCTTTTATGAGCAATGTATCTACTGCCAGTCTCTACAAAAAAAAAAAAATGTGCCAGTCTACTTTCTGATTACACAATTTGTTTATTTTTATAGCTTTAATTTTTTCATGTGTTAGATTTCACCATGGCTTACATAGTAATGTTTTATCATTACATTCTTATACAATGTTTTCCTATCTCTTTCTATCTCATCAATTTTTATTTTCTCAAAAATATTTTTTCTTGGTAACATTTTATTTCTTCTTTTATATACTCTTATGTTTCTGTTTTACTATTTTTACCATACCACCAAATTTATCATGCTTTTATTTATACAGTTTTACTAATAATCTCTAAACTTTTTCATTTATCCACAACACTTTGTACAAATTTAATGAAGCTGTGCACATCACTGGGTTAAGTAACCCTAATCCTCCTCCTTCTTTATTTACATACAAAACTCCTCTTTTTACTGTGTTTAATCTAGAGCCCCAAATGAATGAAAACATAAACTGCAATATTTCCTTTTGAAATACTATTGGCAACATAAATACACTTGCTATGTGTGCTATTTTTTCCATCAGTACTTAATTTATTAAATAAGCCTTTTTTTCTGAAAGATAATTTGCATGTTCTCCTGAAAAGACACATTTGCTTTATTTTTTCTATTGTTTTTTTCCCACTGAATTCTACTTACATCTTTATTCCCAAATTTTGCACTTAACACAGAAATGTCATTCATTATAAAATATATACTCCCCGATCTTTACTACATCACCTAAACCTTTACTTTTCTCTTTATTTAATGCCATCCCTAACATCTCTAAACATTCACTTATGCAAATTATTGCTACTTTTTCCCAAATGATTTTTCCAGTTATTATAATGTTATCTGCATATGTTAATATAACCAGAATTCTTAACCCTTCAGGTGTTATATACCCCACCTCCTTCATTTTTTAATTTATTTCACATACTATCACATTCATGACCAATGTAAAGAGTATATAACTCATTGGGCATCCCTGTCTTACACCACTCTTCATATGTATTTTTACTTTCTTATTACTATATGTTGACATACATACTTTCCTAACTTATGTTATATTCTTTCATTATTTCCCATAAGATTCCACATCCAATTGTGTCAAATGTCTTATTAAGGTCTCCAATCATGGTTTTTGCTTCTTTTTTCTGTTTGTAATATCATCCACAATTTCTCTAACTATAATTAGTAATTCTTTATGACCCTTCCTCCTTATACTATATGTGCTATCTTCCATAATATTTTCCATTTTAATTTAGCATCTCTTTCATATTATTTTCATAAAGATCTTGTAATCCATTATTCACAAACCAATAATGCCAACTCTAATCACCAATAAAATGTAACAATGCAGTAACAGGTACGAAACAGAACCAATGACAGACAGATAATAGCACTTTTGTCCTTCTTCATTTGCTAGAACATCTTCAGAAAATAAGTAAAACATTGGAACTACATCAATTATATACTATTATGCAATCAATTCACAGTGCTACACATCACTTCCTTACAGGCACCATTTTGAAATAAAATTATCTCATTCACTTCAATGGAACTCAGGAAGTTTGAACTTGTAATGGGTGGTGCCTAAGCCTTTTGACAGAATCAAATTATGTCCTCACATTTCAAACAAATCTTCATATCTCTGGAAACAAAGGGGTTATGAAAGAAGTATAAATGGCAAACTCATCAGCCCAAACTATTTTTACAGTGGTAGTATTCTTTAGATTCTAGGTTGTAAACAAAATTTTATAGATTACGGTAAACACAGAAAGAATTACATTTGTAATATTTTGTAAACAATTTACAATATCTGAGCAGCCAATCAAGATACACACATACTGTCAGCAACATTTTATTCATCTAGCTGAGAGCTTTCATATAAGGCTAAGGGGTTTTGTCTATGTTACTTGGTTTTTGAGATATTTAGAAAAATTCTAAAATGATATCTATATAGATGAAAATCATAAAAGCAACAGTTAATATCTGTTTACCTGCACTAGGCAGAGGTCAATTATTAATGCATTTGAGTTTGCCATTGGGCAAGCTTTAAGATTATATATTTTAAAACCTTGTACATAGCATGGTTTTGGAATTATTGATGCAAATATGAACAAGCAACATTTGATTCCTAGAGGCATCAGTAGGAGTTAACTGCAGATGCACCTGGAGGCATCACTCGGATATAATGAGTTAATATTAAAATGATCATTTAAGCTGGGCAAAGTATATCCATTTAATAAGAGTTGCCATGTTAATTCTTTATACTAAAGGCAGGCATTAATGTCTCTTATAAAATTAGAGACCTGCTCTAACACTAGAAAATTAAAGCCGGTGCATGTTTCACAGGGTTCCTAGTAAATGATCGAAGATGCATTTGATCGAATTTGAAAGCATGAAAAAGCAAAATAGCAAAATGGCATATAAGCAAATTCTTTTCCTGGGAAAGAAATTGCTTGGCCGCTTCCACTACTTTGCCATTTTGTGGCTTTAGTACAATCTCAGAGTTGGTATATTTAAGTATGGGGGTGTGGGGGGGGCACCCCCCCACACACACTTTATGTAATGTTTTAATTTTTTTTTTTTTGTGGAACAGCAATTTTTTTTCCCTTGGAAAAAAAAAATCACTGTTCCAAGCATTTGAGATTGTAAGCTTTTGCTTACATGGGATTGATCATTGTTCACTTTTTTAAGCATTCAATGATTTAACATAGACCTGTTTCACAAACCATGCTATGTTTTGCCAAAGTGTTATTCACATCTTTTGTTTTGATTGTATTTTTATGCTCTCTGATATGTTCCACTAGCTTTCTTGTTGTTTTACCAATGTAAAAATTACTGCAGCACTTACATACCCCTAAATAAACTATATTCTTGGACTGGAAATTAAAAATATTATTAAACCTAATGTTAAAATTTTGATTTACAAGAACATACTCTTTGCAACTTAAAATATCATTACAATCCATACATCTACCACATTGGTGCATTCTGTATGTTTCTTGTTTTACTAGAATAACTTGTGCCTTCCATCTCAAAATACTGTTTTAATGCTTTGGTTCTTTTAAAGAAAAGCTTAGGGTTGGTGCCTAATAAGTTGCACAAATCTGGATGGCCCTGTATGATATGACAATTGCTAATTACAATTATTGCCATCTTATTGTAACTGAGAGGTAAGGGAAATCTCAGTTCAAATTCTTTCTCATCAACCTTTGCTTTTCAAATAAACCCATATTTCAAAATGGGCTAATATTTGGAAAGGAAAGTCTTCTGACTCTCACATATTCTTCTATAAGTTCATCTATAAATACCCTGGGATAATGTCTTTGAATGAGCATACACGGATCCTATAGAAAATTCATCATGGGCTGCAAATGCAGTTTCAGTTAAAAGTAGAAAGGCAATCAAAAATATCAATGTTGTTAATATAACTGGTGGCAGCAATGGCAACCTGGTTGTTACCATTGTTGGCATGAATCGGCTGAAATGACAATTTCTTAATTTTACAACTATAGGCCATCTTATCCTAATACTGATTGATTTCTTGTAATAACTTTTGATTTTTTCTTCACAGTTAACATAGACACATGCCTAATTAGCCTGCCACTTATCCCATCCCATAAATATTTTACTTTGTTGAACAAGGGATACTTCACAATATTGTTATTTAATGTTCTCATTTCTTTATTTAAACTGTCCATCTTCAAATGATTCGATTAAACTAATATTTTTAATAACTTAACAGCCTCATTGTAAATTTGACAAATGAAATTAAAATAATGCTCATTTCCTTCTATGCCATTAGGAATCTTGTATACTATCAAGCCCTTTGGAATGATCTCATTTTGGATACATCTAGTTAGATAATAATTGTCGTATTCAACATTTTTAAAAGTAAAAAGCAGTCTTTTGAATTTAAAAATCAAAGACTTACAGTTCTTAATGGATGAATCTGGTTGTTCCTCGATAGTGGTTGTAATGTTCAGAACTGGAAAGTTCACATCGACAAATGGATTGGCCAAACGAGTGGCCACTGCAGCCTCTAAAATATCAGTGTGATGAACCGCCATATTCAGCAAACTGCTGTTGAAATCGGTGCCAGTATTTGAAATTGGAATGTTTCTCTTCATAGTTTGCATTTGCCTCACTTTCCTGAAAATTGACTATGCTTTCAACACAGCATCATTTAAGGATTGAAAAGTGGAGACTAATTCACTAGTCAAGCTATAAAATAAAACTTAAGAACAATGCAGAACTGGGTACAAAACACAACTGATGACAAACAGATATCAGTGCTTTCATCCTTCTTTATTTGTGAAAACTTTTTTAGAATATAAGTAAAATATTGGAAATACATAAATTAAATACTGTTATATGACTGTTATGCAACCAATCCAAAGTGCTATACATCACTTCTTACAGGCAGGCATAACAATAAGTATTTTTTTATTTGTATGTGTATATATACATATATATATATATATATATATATATATATATATATATATATATTTATATATATATATATATATATATATATATATATATATATATATATATATACAATTCATATTTTTACATATTCAGTATATATTGATATTTCCATTTTAAGTATTTCATCACTCTTTTATCCCCAACCAAAACCATATTATTATTTTTCTCTCTGTCCATTTTCCATTGTATCTGATTTCATTAAGGCTAGGATTCAATAAAGCTTACATGGAGCTAATCTCTGTATAAGAATAGTGGCACGGGTTGAACATGGAGTTCAAAGCTTGTGCGATCCAGTACACAAGGCTGGGGGTGTGCACAAGACTCCCAGCACTATTGCAACATGGACACCATGAAATAATGCAAGTCACCTCATTTGCTGCTAAAAACCATGCTCTCTTCGCTCCCCTCCCTGCCCCCAATTCCCTCCCGCCCCCTGTACCTCTAAATTTATAGTACTATAGCCACTCCCCCACTTTCTAGATCCTATCTGCTTTCATCTGGGATAATTCCACCCACCCCCATTCTACTACCTACATTTTAATAGCACCTATTAGCTTTCATCTGACATTCTCCCATCCCCCCTTCCAGTACCTTTACCTCACCACTCTATCTTCTGGTGTTGCATCACCAGGTAAAACAGTTCCTTAACTCACTAGCTGAATCACAGATAATGATATACTCCTCTTTACTACCCCTCTTGTTCACACCATACCTCCTTACCTTGTATGAAAACCAGTTTCACATGGGATTTCAGGTCCCAAAAGGCCATACTATCACCCCAGCTGTAAATCTTTCCACCTTCAACAATACTTACAGTACCAGATCCTATCCAACATCTTGTTCAGTCTATCTACATCTCAACACCAGGCACATTAGCACAAGATCCAAACACTACCACAAACTAATAAACAAATTCCTGAAGTTCATCACCAAATATAGACTCAACCTAATACTTGGTGGTGATAATCACCCCAACCCTGGCCCACTCACTTCAGATACACATACCCCCTCTACTTGCAATCTAAACTACAAACCTACAATTAATAGGCCAACTAACTCTCTCCTAATCTGTCATCTCAATATTAGAAGAATTAATAACAAGGTACATGAATTGCATGCACTTCTGGATGTCCACTCCAATGAGATTCTCTGTTTATCTGAAACCTGTTTAAAACCTAACACTAAAGACAATGAAGTGTTACCACCTGGGTACAACATACACAGGCTGGATTGTGCTTCAAGGAAGGGGGGGTGGGGTAGCTGTACTCTATAAATCTGAGTTGAATGTCACCATAGATGTAATACAACCTCCTCAGATTAATAACTCAGAGATTCTTGCCACCAAATTGTAACTTAATAAAAATAAATGCATTAATATCATCTGTATGTACATTCCCCTAGGTAACAATATATCTACATTTGAAGATGTCCTGCACTGGCTATCATGTCACTACCCCCAAGAAACCCTACTACTTGGAGACTTTAACATAGACTGGGGCACCTGTTCCTCAGAATCCCCAACCACCCATATTAACCAGCATGCATTTACACAAATCATATCCACCCCTACCAGGATAGGTAAACCCAACCAAAAAGAAAGTATACTTGACTGAGTACTCATAAACAGTCACCCCCAACTGTACACCTCTGGTACCCTTCTTAATGGCCTAAACGATCACCTTCTCACATATGTAATTAAGCACAAAACCATTAATTCTCAACAACCCTTACTCAGAAAGGTTAGAAACAATAAAAACTTTGACCCTGACAAATTCCAACAAGAACTAAACTCATGTAATTGGTCTATTCTAAAACACCTCCCCTGAGAGGAAGCAGTAGCATACTTTAGCAACAAATTCCTTGAGATCCTTGATTTGCATGTACCTGTTCGTTCAAAGAGAACCAAGGCAAAAACTGCATCATGGCTTTCTATAGAGTCTAAACTCAAAATTACCCTTAGAAACAAAGCATGGGCTTTATGGCGTTCTTCTAAAGACCCTCAAGATCACATTAAATACAGGCAATCCAGGAACGAAACCAAAAAATCAATTTTACAAGGCAAAAAACAATACTACTGTAATTTACAGCCACTAAATCAAAATAACCCTCAGAAGTTTTGGGCAGGTTTAAATAATCTACTACATCCTGGACAAACTTCAACCCTAATCCCTGCTGCTACTATTGATAAAACCCCTGAAGATGTTTCTGATAGTTTTAACCAATTCTTTACTGAGACAATTCAAGCCCTAACTAGCCAACTACCTCCTAGCTCCCCTGGTCCTGAAAGTAGCACCCCTAGAAACCTACTGGCGTTCAGCTTCCAACCAGTTGCCACTTCACTTATCCGTACCTTGATCAAAAAATTAAAACCCACTACACTTTCTGCTGATCAACTCCCTGCCGAGTACCTACAAAAATCAGCTGATGCTATTGCTTACCCGTCTCAGTACTAATCAATCAAACCATAGTAGAAGCTAAAATTCCCACCATCTGGAAGATATCCTATGTAATCCCACTTCACAAAGGAGGCAGCTCTACTGAATTCTCCAATTATAGGCCAATAGCTATACTCTCTCCACTTGCAAAGACTATGGAAAAATGTATTCATAGACAACTCATGCACCACCTAATCCAAAATCACCTTATGGCAGACAGTCAGCATGGCTTCCATCCTCATCACAGCACTACTTCAGCCCTCCTAGCCTTTACTAACACCATAAACCATAATCGCAACAATAATTATATATCCTCAGCCCTCTTTTTGGATCTTTCCAAGGCATTCGATATGGTTGATCACCAACTTTTAATCCACACCCTGCAAACATTCTGTCTAGATACTGGAGCCCTCCAATGGTTTCAATCCTACCTGAATGGTCGACAGCAGGCTGTCCTCTGACAGAACCAACTCTCTAACCTTCTAACTAATACCCTTGGAGTACCACAAAGCTCTATACTAGGGCCCTTGCTGTTCTCCATCTTCATTAACGACCTTTATACGGTCATCCCAAAAGTCAGCTGTATCCAATATGCTGATGACTCTACTCTGATTTGCTCAGCCACATCTCCAGTAGAGTTATGGTCAGCTACCTAGACCACCTTTAATACAATAGAAAACTGGCTTTCTGAACATCGTCTGATCCTAAATCCCAAAAAAACTAAAATGCTGTTATTTTCACCAACACGTAGGTCTACCACTTTCACCTTTACCATAAAATCAAATGATGGCACAATAATCTTCCCTGACCCATCTACAAAACTATTAGGTGTCATCATAGACAATAATCTAAAATTTGACCTACATGTTAACCAAACTATCAAAACCATCAGTAAAAAACTAGGGTCACTTTACAGAATAAAAGCCTTCTTAACCCCTTCAGCTAAAATTGCCATAGCTCGCTCTCACCTTCTTTCAACCCTTCTGTATGCATCCCCTCTACTCTCGAATTTAAACAAGACTGTCCTTAACAAACTCTCAATTTGGTACAACCACATTGCCAGGATTGCCACTGGGCTGCATTTTAGGACACATCATTGCATCAATCTAAATCAGCTTGGGTGGCTTGAACTACCCAGCCTAATCCAGTATAACCAACTGATTATGGCCTATAAAATCCCTCTATAATCCGGACAATACTCCTGCACTTAAAAATATTATCACCCCCTATAACAATCCTAGACCGCTTCAATTCGACTCTCTAACAAACTACTAATTCAGACTAGCAAAATTAATAACACAGCCAGTGATTCTCTCTTTGCAAACTCTGTAAGTAGATCCTGGAACTCTCTTCCAGCTGATATTACCTTACTTTCCACCTTAGGTCAATTTAAAACTAGACTCAAACAACATTTGTCACTTAACTGGCTATGTCAATGTATCAAGCCTGGCTAACTCTCTCTAGAATGTGTAAAAATCTGTTAACCAGTTTACTGTGTAATTTAATTTAATCCTGACTTGTGCTCAGGATTAACTGTAACCTGTGGAACTTGTTTAACTTGCTTACTTATGTAATCTCTGTAAATAGTCTGTTTGTAATATGTAATGCTAGTATTATATAATGCTGTATCTGCTTACCCTTGGAGCTTTTCTCCCCGGGCCTCCGCTGAAAATGGACATGCATCCAGTCAGACTATCCTGGTCAACAAATGTAAAATAAATAAATAAAAATTTGTGATTCAGCAAGCAGACAGGCATCCGTGTTGGAGCCGTTTCTGCAGCAGGAATGTATTCTGTTACTAACCATGTACATTTCTGCAAAAATCAAAACGGGGGCATGGCAGCTCAAAGTAAAGCATGTATTATGTTTATTAGGCATGCCAATGGTCAAAAATATGGCCATTGGCATGCAAAAGTGTTTTAAGATTGCAAAAATCAAAAGTATTTATTTTTTGCTGATTTCGGACGTTTAAATGGAGCAGACCGGCACACAAATGTTATCGTGCAGAAAATTTTAAAAAATGTAAAAAGACAATTTTATGTGAAAGATGAATTTTGCCATTATAAGGGGTAGCAGGTAGACTCATAACAATGACAGGTTACTGGTAGCTAAGGACATAGGCTCTGGTGTAGTGGTGTAACTAAGGACTAAGGCAGTGAGGTCTGTAAATGAGTTAATTTACTGAATAGCAAAATAGGAGACTGTGTCTGTAGGTACCTAACCATGTAGCAGCTATAATGAGGTGGTGTAAGCAGAAGAAGCAGCTGACATGAGAAGGGGGTGTGTCATGTACACTGGAGCTCTGTGGCTCATATTTGCACTCAACTAAGCACAGCTAAGCAAGGGGTGTGTCTGAGGCTGCTTAGCTGTGTTTAGCTGATTCAAGAAGTGATGAGCATGTTCGTGTCCCAGGAAGGGCCTTTTCTCCTCAGCAATGTTTATATTAGCTGAAACAGTTTGTGTGGCATGCTGCGGGAAATAGAGGAAAAAAAAGAAATAGCAGAATAAAGGAAATGAAATACAAATCACTAATACGGACTTTGCCACTTAAAGTGGCCCATTCAAACCCCTCAATAATATAGCTGGCAGTTGGACTGTATCATAGTCTGCCAATCACAATCACAGCATCAGCAGCACCAGCACACCAAGTATGCAAACACCTTTCAGTCTGTTTTATTCCACAAACTCTGCACCATTGGTGTACACACTTGGGAATGTTAGCTGACAAAATGTTAGGGGCTGCTGCTGCTTTGCTACATCTGTATGTGCTACAGACTGATGGCAGTGACGAGGATAATAATGACAACCACCCCAAATCAAGGAGGAGAAGAGTGTTCAGACCCAGTGTATCCTTCCAGGGGCTATATGATCTGGAGATATTAAAGTGCTGCAGGGTGGACAGGGACATACTTCAACAACTCACGGAGCTCTAGCAGCCTCACCTCAGACCCAGGGCCAACAGAGGAGAACCCATACCAGTTGAAACCAAGGTATGTGTAGCCTTAAGAATACTAGTTACAGGTACTTTCCAAAGACCTACTGGGGACATCATGGGGGTCTTACAGGCATCTGTATCCAGAGTACTCCACCAGTTCCTGGATGGCATGCGAACACATGCCAGTGAACACATTTATTTCCCCAGCACCCCTGAGGAGAGGACCAGCAATATGCATCTCTTCCACCATGTATGCAAGATAATAGGGTGGCCTACTGGGATAGCAGCAGACAGCTGACAGCTAAATGGGACAACAGGAAACATCTGCCCAAAATTGACTTCCGCAGATTATGCAGTAGTCCTCTAGCTGATAAAACTTACTGGAATGTATGTGGGGGACAAATAAACTGGGGGGTGTCACAGGTCACATGCATGGATGTCAATGTTGGGGTACCATACTCACCCCTCAGCCTTTCCCAGCAAGTCAGACATAGAAATCCAGGAAGAAATGTCTGGCAAAGGCCCACAAATAGGGACAATGATGAAGACTTACACAGTGATATCACAGCACATCTTGCAGTTGCATGAAGTCTCTGAAGGGTAGGAAGTCAGAAACCCAAATGTCTGCCATTACATCCTAACCTTCGGTCTTTTGTAATATGCCAGTATTCTCCAACACAGGCATAACACTATACTAAATGGAGTCCAAAAGTAAAGCCAACATCTGCACAGTCTGTGCGGATGCATTCAGTTGACAAGTATCCCCCCGCAACACACCAGTGTCTCCATAGAAATGCAGTATGTTTGTAGGGTAATAGCAGCAGAGCACACATTCTCAGGGCTGTCCCAATCAACTCATTAACCTGTTGCATGTCCACAATATGCAGGGGTTGATGATCTATGTATATGCGTGGTTAATACTGTCAGGAAGTGGGCAGCACTTACACTTGGCTGTAGTTGCTTAGAGGGCTAGGTACAGTACTGTGGTTGACAGGGTCCATGTTCCAAGATCTTCTGTGCCAACTATTTTGCATGCCAGCTACACCTACAGTAGGACCTGTACACACTGTCCAGAAGTCAATATCCATTAGTGCAGGAAAGATGGACAAGTCAGGGACAGGGTGCCACTCATATAGACAGGACACTGCTCAGTGTAACCTACACAGTGTCTAGCATACCAGTCAACTGTACAGAATTTTGCAAAATGTCCAGTTTTGCATCATAAGTTTTCTGTTTGTAATGAAATTGTGTTTTTTCTGGCAAATCATTTGCAAATCATGAAAGATTAAAGTCAGAAAATAATGAACAGATGTTAGTTTCAGACTTCATACCCTTTAGAAAAATGCATGCTAATGCAAAACTTGCCCTTTTAGCAGCTATCTACATTTGTAAGGGCAATATTTAACACCTGTTCCTATTTTTTGCCCTTTGTCACCCAATTATTTATGGCTTTTCCCATATTTCTGACTCTAACAGGCATTGAGGCATGGTGCATAATAAGACACTAGGTACCTAAAAGTTACTGAATTGCCAGGTTATGAATGGCTACCACCTTTCTGTGTCAGCACTGACAAGTCACTGGCCACCATCCATACCCCTGGAATGACAGGCTGTCACAGAAGGACCACAGGTATGTCACATATATCTGTTTTGCTTGTCCTAACATTGCATTTGCCTGCTAAATTATTTGCAAAACACGACAGGTCCATGTCAAAACACCAATGACAGACAGTGGAGAAGCAGTCATCATACCCATAAGAAAAAGCAAGCAAATGCCAAACTGGTCTCTCAACTGTCTATGTTTGGCAGAGCATTATTAACACCATGTCCCCTTGTGTGGGCCTGTGTCTGACTGTCATATATGGGCCTGTACAGATGTCAGTCTGTGACAGGTTAACAGCTAGGGCCAACATGTAGCCTGGATAATAGCATAGCAACACAAACCATCTGAGGACCACAGCAGATGTAGTGGTGCAAGGATGGACAACCTGCTAAATAGGTACACTCAGAGGTGTGAAGCCCATAACCATGTGTGTGATGTTATGGTATCTAGCCCGCTCAAACCACAAATACAAATACATAATAGCAGCCACTCTGGCCAAAGCCTATTATTAGGCTACAGAAGGAAAAGAGACACACATAAGTGGCAGGGGAACGACTTGCCAGACAAATGGAAAATGTGCACACCAGAACAAATCGACCAGTAACATAGGTACGCTGGAGGGTATGGAGTCAGTAAATATCACCCACAACTACACAACACACACACACGTAAGTGGAGGTCATGAACAAAACAAAAATGCAAACAAAGGCCACCTCAGAGGCAAAAACACATGAGAACTCCACAAACCTAAAACACCACAGAACATGCATAGTCCACACATCAGTGTCTTGCAACCACTAAGGCCTTACCATAAACCCAACATATTATTCATAGCAGATTCCATCGTGTCACACACAGATGTGCCTCTCACCAGGCTAGATAAGGACAAAGTCATGCTTATTTGTCTGTCAGGTGTCAGAATCCGCCATATCACACATGCACTCAGGTCACTCCACAACAGGTGCTGTTATCACTCTGGCTTAGTCCATGGCGGTGTGAATGATGTCAGATGTAACTCCCTGAAGTATAGGAAGACAGATATGATTCAGCTTGCTGAATATGTGTCCCATGCAGGTATGCCCTAGGCTTAAGCAGCATTCTACCATCACCTGGAATGATGGCCCAATACAAACAGAAAATGATTGTCAGTAACAATTGACTTACTTACTGGTGTCACCCCAGGGGGATCCACTGCCTGGCAGCCTGGGAACATATGACCAACAGACCACACTGCTTTGCTAGAGAAGGACTGCATCTGTCTCACTTGGCCATCAGGCCTCTGGCAAAGGTCCTTGCCTCCCCTATAGTGCCTTTTTAGGGAAAGTCATGGGGTCAATACTATCAACATATAACACTCACCAAAATGCAAAGTAAAGGCCATGCTGCTAAATGCTAGGAGTCTAAATAGGAACATGTACTCATTGCAAGCTTTTGTTACCCTAGCAGATGGTGACATTTGTGCACTCACAGAAACCTAGGCCACAGCTGTGTGGAGCCACCCATCCTTACATGATCACACATCCTTCACACAGCCAGACCACAAAATGTGCACAGCAAAGCCAATGGATGTGAGTATAAAGATATATTAAAAAGACACACACCTCCATGCTGGTCAAACAGCCTGATGCACACAAGATAGTCAAGTACAGTCGACCGATGACAAGACCCCTATGCAAATTATAGGTAGCTATAGGCAAACATATCCGACTCATGATATCCACCCCACATACCTGACCCTATACAAATATAACAAGATTCAACCTGTTACCCTGATCCTGGCTGACTTATATTACCCAACCACTGATTGGAAGACCAACCAGGCCAGAACAGAATTGCACAGAGATTCCCCCATCTTATCAATTCTGAATCTTTAGGGCAGCTACTTGATACCCCAACAAGATGTGATACATATGTTGGACTTGGCAGTAACCAACATGATTAACCACTGCAGCACCCCTATTTTATCATCCTCCCTGGCAAGATCCGGCAAAAAAGCTGTCACATTCAATATCACCAGCTCTCCTGACCCCCCTCTAGCCATGGTAAAATGAAACTGTCTCCAAAGCTGAGCACAACCACCAGAGGGATGGTATAAACAGCTGAACAGCCCTCTACCCCACTGGAGGAACTATCCACATGTACACAAAAGTACTATACCAGCATATATACACACACACACACATACTGACAGGACAACATCATCATCCACAAGGGAGAGTAAACCAGCCTGCAAACATCTGCAATAAAGGAGCAGGTGCACAATGGGAAGTAATCACCCCTATCCTGGACAAACAGATAAGAGCACCACTAAAATCCTCCAAAGTCTACCCCAAGTCCAAATTGCCCACATCTAAGACAGACAATCATAAGGCCTTCCTCAAAATTGTCTGAATTCCCAAAGGAAGCTCCCAGATCTGTGCAGAACTGGTGGTCAAGGATACCACATACACAAATGCTGTAGATATAGCCAATCTACTGGCTGACAGATTCAGTGGAAATGTCTCCCCTCTGCCTCCCCGTCAGGAAAGCAAGACATCCCCAGTACTTGACCACCCAACACTTATCACTAGGGAACATGCCATCACTGCCATCTCTTCTACTCATTCCCATACAGACTTCTCAGAGGTGACTTCTTTCTGGCATACAAAGCATGCCACATGCTGCAGTGATGGGTCTGTTGCACATCTGGAAGGTAAGGCTCACTTGAACAACCTGTAGATGCACCATCAACCTGGTCTGTGATATCAATAGGGGTTGCTGGTGTGACAGATACATGTCCCACATACTCCCCCATCTGTGGGCAACATTCCCTGTCCACATCCAGCTGAGTGCCGTATAACTCCTTGTGAAGTGCTTCCTGTATAAGTGCATGGGAAACAGAAAATACAGTCCTGTGATTCCATCTGTGTCCCTGCTGGACAGGGGCTGTAGGTGTTGACATGTCTTAACATGGGCTACACTCTCATCTGCGAGGGTTATAAGGGTTTCAGGCCCAATAGTCTAGTAACCTCATATCAACCTATCAACCTATGAACAAATGTCTGTCAGTGGTTCACCATATTACTCTGTACTGCTCTGCCACATGGAAATCACAGTGCTATGTGAAATATACCGCATATATAATGAATATCTCTGCTCAGTAGAATGCACTCTGTACACACAACAGGATATGGATTTTCAGTTAAGAAGAATACCACACAAGTAGGAGATCCCCAGCTAGTATATCACTGAGGTGCCAGACTGTTTACACAGCTTCATCAGACAATCTGCTGTAGCCACACCTCTCAACCGGCCAGACTGGGGAAAGAATGTCCATAGCTTGGCTCAATATTTTGGTCTGTGCATCATACACCATGTATATCCAGGTAACTCACTGTGATGATCTGAGAATATCTGTCAGTAAGTAATGACGCAATACATTTCAGTGTCAGATGGCATATATGTCAGAAAATGTCTGCTAAAACAAACCCTGTTACTTTAGCAACTTTCTAGATTAATAAGAGCAATATTTACAGTATCTCCCTATGTTTGAACCATTGTCACCCCATTTTGGCAGGCTATCTCCAGATTTCTTGCACTAACAGGTTCACAGGTATAGCTGTGGAACACAAATCACTGGATCAGAGTGCAACTATCTCTGGAATGGAGTCCCACTCTTACTATAGAAGGTCATACTGGGCATGCTCATACACTTAGAGAATTATAGCCTATGTCTAAACCCACACCGGAGTATATAACTGTAGAGTGCATAGATGTCTTTGCAGACAGACAGCTATGTACACATTAACTGTCTTTACCTACACCCATCAGAAAGGATTACCCTCAGCTAGCTGTAGGTGTCCCATATGTGAGATAGCTGTATCTGTTGTGTGTGATACACAGACATATATATGGGCAACATATAGCAATACTTCAAGCATACACACACACATAGACATGGAGATGAGAGAGACAGACAGTAATAGAGAGAGAGAGAGAGAGGGACACAGAGAGACACACACAGAGAGTGAGTCATAGACAGTTGCATACCAGTTGTAACCAGTCGCATGTGCCAGCATGAAGGTGAGCCACATTGTATAATAGTACTGAGGTAGGGGGTTGTAATATCACATCACCCACCTTTGTATGCATGTGTGTTTCTAGTTTAAAGTATTATGAAGCCTATCCCCTCAATAAACATCCAAAGGCCCTACTGTACAAGCGCTGATGTCATTCACCTTAGAAGCACCTTTGGACACTTGTCATCCCTATAAGCACTGTGGTGCATGCAATAACTGTGTAATGCTATAGTACAAATGATTAGATAGGTAGGGGTTCTAATCTTAGTCTTGGCAAATGTTAGTGTGTGTGTGTGTGTGTGTGTGTGTGTGTGTGTTTGTTTGTAGATTAAAGGTTTTTAGGCCATTCCTACGCAGCACACTGCCCATTGCCCTACTTTACAAGGGCTGCTGATGTCATTCACCTTAGAAGGCCCTCAGCCCTACAAACTCTGTGGCACATGCAATGACTGTGTAACACTCTAGGATAAATGACTAGATATGTAGAGGTGTTTATAAGTGTGTATGTTTATAGGTTAAAGTATTTTGAGGCCTTTACCACAAAGTACACTCACTATTGCCCTACATTACAAGGACTGCTGATGCCATTCACCTTAGAGGTACATTTAGACAGTCTTCGGGCCTGTAAGCTCTGTGGCATGTGCAATAACTGTGCAACACAGTAGTGTAAATAGCCAGATAGGTAGAGTTTCTAATCTTAGTTTTGGCTAATGTGTGTCTGTGCATATAAGTGTTTGTAAGAGTGTATGCTTGGAGCTTAAAGTATTTTGAGGCCTTTCCCACCTGGTACACTTCCCATTGCCCTACTTTCCAAGGGCTGCTGATGTCATTCACTTTAGAAGTACCTCTGGACAGTCTTCAGCTCTATAAGCACTGTGGCACGTGCAATAACTGTGTAACACTGTAGTACAAATAACTAGATAGGTAGGGGTTCTGAACTCAATACTGAAAACTGTAATAATGTGTGTTTGGGTGAGGACCATATCATCTGGGGGTGGGTTATATCATTTTAAGGTGTATTCCACCCAGCACACTTCGCATTGCCCTACTTTACAAGGGCCGCTGATGTCATTCACCTTAGAAGTACCTTTGGGCAACTGTCTGCCATGTAAGTTCCATGGCACCTGCTATCTTCTTCTCTTTCAGCTGTTTCCCTTAAGCATCACTACAGCAGATCATCTGTTTCCATTTCTTCCTGTCCTCTGCATATTGCTCAGTCACACCAACCGCCTGCATGTCCTCTCTCACCACGTCCATAAACCTTATCTTAGGCCTTCCTCTTTTCCTCTTACCTGGCAGCTCCATCCTAAGTATCCTTTTCCCAATATACCCATCATCCCTCCTCAGCACATGTCCAAACCAATGCAATCTCACCTCTCTGACTTTGTCTCCAAATCGTCCAACCAGAACTGACCCTCTAATATACTGATTCCTAATCCTGTCCATCCTTGTCACACCCAGGGCAAATCTTAACATCTTTAACTCTGCCACTTCCAGCTCTGACTCCTGCCTTTTTGTCAATGCCATCATCTTCAACCCATACAACATAGCTGATCTCACTACCCACTTGTAGACCTTACCTTTCACTCTTACTGGTACACGTCTGTCACAAATTAGTCCTGACACTCTTCTCCACCCATTCCACCCTGCCTGTACTCTCTTCTTCACCTCTCTTCCACACTCATCATTACTCTGAACTGTTGATCCCAAGTACTTAAACTCATCCACCTTCACCAACTCTACTCCCTGCATCCTCACCATTCCTCTATCCTCCCTCTCATTCACACACACATATTCTGTCTTAGTCCTACTGACCTTCATTCCTCTCCTTTCTAGAGCATATCTCCACCTCTCCAGGGTCTCCTCAACTTGATCCCTACTCTCACTACAGATCACAATGTCATCTGCAAACATCACAGTCCATGGGGCCTCCTGTCTGATCTCGTCTATCAATCTGTCCATCACCATTGCAAATAAGAAAGGGCTCAGAGCTGATCCTTGATGTAATCCCACCTCTGCCTTAAATGGATCTGTCACTCCTACTGCAGACTTCACCACTGTCACACTACCCTCGCACATATCCTGTACCACTCTTGCATACTTCTCTGCCACTCCTGACTTCGTCATACAATACCACAACTCCTCTCCAGGCACCCTATCATATGCTTTCTCCAAGTCTGCAAAGACACAATGCAACTCCTTCTGACCTTCCCTATATTTCTCCAACAGTCTCAGAGCAAAGATCACATCTGTAGTGCTCTTTCCCAGCATGAAACCATACTGCTGATCACTAATCATCACCTCCCTTAACCTAGCTTCCACTACTCTTTCCCATAACTTCAAACTGTGACTGATTAATTTTATCCCTCTGTAGTTACTACAACTCTGCACATCACCCTTATTCTTAACAATAGGTACCAAAACACTTTTTCTCCACTCCTCAGGCATCCTCTAGCTTTCCAAGATTTCATTAAACAATCTGGTGAAGAACTCCACTGCCATTTCTCCTAAGCACCTCCATGCTTCCACTGGTATGTCACATGGACCAACAGCCTTTCCATTCTTCATCCTCTTCATAGCTGTCCGTACTTCCTCCTTGCTAATCTGTTCCTGATTCACTATCTTCACATCATCCAACCTTCTCTCTCTCTCTCATTCTCTTCATTCATCAGCCCCTCAAAGTACTCTTTCCATCTGCTGAATACACTCTCCTCGCTTGTGAGTATGTTTCCCTCACTATCCTTTATCACCCTTACCTGCTGCACATCCTTCCCAGCTTGGTTCCTCTGTCTAGCCAATCGGTACAAGTCCTTTTCTTTAGTGTTCAACCTTTCATACAATTCTCCACATGCCTTATCCTTATTCTTCACCACCTCTCTCTTAGCCATGCTCCTCATCTCCTTATACTCTTGTCTACTTTCTTCATCTCTCTGACAATCTCACTTCTTCGTCAGCCTCTTCCTCTGTATACTCTCCTGTACTTCCTCATTCCACCACCAGGTGTCCTTGTCCTCCTTCCTCTCTCCAGATGTCACACCAAGCACCTTTCTAGCTGTCTCCCTTAACATCTCATCTATAGTTACCCAGCTAGTTGGTAACTCTTCACTGCCCCCCAGTGCCTGTTTTAACTCTTCCCTGAACTCCAGCTTACAATCACCCTTTTTCAACTTCCACCAATTGATCCTTGGCACTGCTTTCACACTTGTCCTCCTCTTCTTGATCACCAACATCATCCTACAGACCACTATTCTATGCCATGGCACCTGCTATAATTATGTAAAAGTATAGTACAAATAGCAAGATAAGCTGGGGTTTTAATATCAGTTCTGGCAAATGTGTGGGTGCATATAAGCATGTGTAGAAGTGTGTGTATGTGTGTGGTTTAAAGTATTTTAAGGTATTTCCTACCCGGTACACTTCCCATTGCCCTACTTTACAAGGCCCATTAATGTCATTTTCCTTAGAAGTACCTGAATACACTCTTCAGTGCTATAAGCTTTGTGGCATGTGCAATAACTGTGTGATACTATAATACAAGCAATCAGGTAAGTAGGGGGTCTAATCTCAATACTGGCAACTGTGGTACTGTGTGTGTTTTAGTGTGAAGCATATCTCCTGTGGCTGTTGTGTGTGTTGATTATACCATTTTAAGGCCTGTTGACCCCCTCCCCATGGCATTACTTTAAAGAGCCAGTGAATGGCATCTGCCTTACATGCACCATGTTAAACTATACAGCCCATACCAGTCATCTGTGCAGATGTATATGGAATATCCAGATGTTTGCATCCTATATACTTGTTGTGCCCCCTAACAATGGTCATTTATGAGAAATCATTACCAAATATGTCACAGTTACCATAGTGACAGACAGCATCAGGCTTCATACCTGTGTGAAACATCATGCTGATACAAAGTCTTGTTACTCTATCACTTGTCCAGTTTTGTAAGAGCAATATATGAGACCAGTCACTATTTTGGGTGGTTTATTACATCATCTATGAAGGCATTCCCAGGACTACTTGTTGTAAGAGGTAGTAAGTTATGCCCCAGGCATATAATCTCTGTGGTGCATGTAATGTGTACGTAGCACTATAATACATACAAGTGGATATGTAGGGTTTTCTCAGAGTAATTGAGAAGTGTGTCTTTCTCTATTCATCTTTCTCTATTTGCAGTCTTTGCATATAAAGACACAGACCTGTTTTGCATAGGCAGCAGCTTGCCTTTTGTAGGTAATGCTCATGAGCAGGTGATGGCCTGTGCACCAATTCGTGTCTCCCACTTGCTAATTGCATCCAGAACAGCTGTGTTGTCTTTCCATTAGCCAATGGCATGGCAACACAGTGCTATAATTAAGTCCTTCATCTGGGTCTTGCCCCTATTCCTTGCCTGTGAGAAGGACATTATGGAGGTGTGGGAGCTACAGCATCACAGAGTGTAGGTGGAAACACCTCTTAGAACTAGAAATGTGAAGAAAGCCCAACAAAATTGGGGAGAAAGTTCCAGAATTAGGGACAGATTGTAAGTATTGCTGTTATATCATTAGGAAATTGCTAGATTAACAGGGTTTGTCTAGATAAAATTTTTCTGCATGATTTGAAGTCTGACAATGATATGTATATGACATACCTCTCAACTGCACAGATTTCTGTACAATGTCCAGAGGTTTGCCTCTTATGTTTGGTCTGTTCTTCAGACAATTTTTGTTTTTGGAAAATCAGTAGGATAATCTGAGGATTGCAGTCACTAAATTATGACATCCATTTGTGTTTCAGACTTCATATCCTTCAGAAAAATTATGTTACAATAAACCCTGTAACACCTGCAACTTTTTCAGTTTATAACACCATTATTTAACATGTGCCCCAATTTTTGTCCCTATGTCCCCCGAGTATGTCAGGCTTTGTACTGATGTCTTGCACTAAGAGGTTCAGAGGTATGCTATTTCATTATTTAGTGACTTCATGCTTGATATAATCTCAGTGATTTAGCAGAATCCCAGACATATTATGAGGCAGTGGCCATAAATATGGTCCCACACCCTGGATATTCTGTAGAAATCTGTACAGTTGAGAGTTATGTATTTCTAGCCATTGTTAACAGCCTGTCAAGAGTGTGTAGCAGTGTAGTGTCTAAATGTTTGTTGGGCTGAGTAGGGAGAGGAACAGATGTGAGTGTCTTAGATCCTTTTCTATCTGACTGTGCATGCTGTTACAGTTGCTGGTGGTCTATCAGCTGTATATGTTTTATAGGGGCAGACTAAGACATGTCCCTTAACACCTTGGGATTCCAACTACGCTGTGACTTGGGGCAGTATATGTAGGAGTAATTTGTAACTGGCAATCAGGATATGTTTGTTCAAACAGTCATTATACTCTAGAGTTCAGTTGGCTTAGTGATATGTTGCTGTGACTGTTGTACAAATTGTTGTGGTTAAACAATTTCTCACTGATGTCTGTTTTTCACTACAGTTACATCCTTGCAGTGCATGATATATTTGCAAATGCATGAGTAATTCCCCAGAGCTGATTTGGGGTAGTGTTGTGTTGGTCTGACTGTAGTTCATACAGTGCATGGTGAAATGATTGGCAGCTCTCAGTGTTTTTTTCCTTTCTGTTACAACTGCAGTCATACCTCTCCACTGTGCAGATTTTCATACACTGTCCAGATGTATGGCTCATATATTTGGTCTGTTCCCCATAACTGCTGTGCATTTCTGACAAATCACTGGGATGATGTGAATACTGAAGTCACTAAATGATGACAATTCTATCTGAAAATATATTTCAAAACAAACTGTGATAGTCTAGCAACTTTCTAAGCTTACAAAATCCATATTTAAAATATGTCCCTATTTTTTGGCATTTGACCCCCCCCCCCCCCACCACTATGTTAGGCTTTATGCAGATGTCTTGCACTAAGAGGTTAAGTGCACATAAATATATATATATATATATATATATATATATATATATATATATATATGTGTGTGTGTGTGTGTGTGTGTGTGTGTGTGTGTGTGTGTGTGTGTGTGTGTGTGTGTGTGTGTGTGTGTGTGTATGTATATATATATATATGTATATATATATATATATATATATATATATATATATATATATATATATAGATAGATATTTAAAACATTACTAATTCCACAGGTTTTTCCCTAATGTTGGATAACCATCCTGCATTATATATTTACTGAAGCGTTACTATTTCTCACAGTTCATGTAGAGTAGTGGTAGCTCCTGTGACTGAAGTACACAGGGTCCTGGGTTTAAGACTTGCCAGGAATATGTATTTTCCCCTTATGTTAAATGACTGTAATGCATGAAATGTTTGTAAAATTATTACAATTTCTCACAGCTCAGCTGGTGTAGTGGTATGTTGCTGTAACTGTAGTGCATAGAGTCCTGGGTTTGAGACTTAGGTTCATAGGTTCATAGATTAGTACTAAGCTAACTGTCCTTGCGAGCCATTTTAAGCCTAGCCAATTATCCCTTGTGAGACTCAAACCCTACACCTTGCGTTTGTAAGGCAAAAACCTTAACCGTTAGGCCATCCTCCCAACCCCCTTGGGAGGGCTTGTTATTTTGCTGCCAGGCAGAACAAGGGATGATTGAGACAGAGTGATTAAAGCACTTTTAAGCAGTCATAATTGGGTTTGCATGGTTTTGCATGAAGCTAAGCAATGCTAAGAAATGGTTAAGTCCCCTTAACTTCGCTTAGCGGTGCTTATTCCTGCTTAAACCTGCACTAATTTTAAATAAAGAAAAGAAAAAGGGATGATAGGAAAGTGGTGAAATGGGGGCAAGCAGGGGTAAAACATTAGGAAAAGTAGCTAGGAATGTGCAATATAGGTGTAGGAAAGGACCTTAGCTCTACATTTCTTCTACAGTAACAGCTGTGAATGATGTGGAAAATTTGGAATTTACAGCTTACACCCCAAAGGGAGGGGTGTTGGCAACATACATTTGCCTGCACCTGGGGTGGACAGGCTCTGCTCTCTGAGGTAGTTCCACCCAAAGTTGGTGCAGGACCAGCAGAGCAGGAAGTTCCAGGTTGGGTCCCAGATGTGCTGGGGCCTGGTGTCATGGCCAGATGAGGTGGGAGAGGCAGATCCACTGGGATATGCCTTCCCAAATGTCCTATGGTGTTGACATTTTTATGAGCAAAACATTTCAAAATTAGTTATGACAGGATGCACAGGTGTTACAATTAACCCAAAACAACAGATCTGAAACAGTTGCATAGCAAACAGAATGCATCCATAAGTGGAACAACAGTAAGCATTGTAACCGCATGCCAGTTACACTGATGGCAACAGGCCACCAACAATAGTGTTTGAACAAGGCATGTTAATATGCAACCAATTAAATAGATGAACAATAATAGAACACAAGCCCCAACAATAGGTTTTGAGAAAAACATACCTGTAGTATAGGAATAAAAATTAGTGATGCAGATAAGGGGTGGGGGAGAGAAAAACTCCATTAACAACTGTATAGGCTTCTATTTTTCACAACAGTACTGCTCAATACTCTACAGGTCTACCCTCAATTTATATCTACCTATGGACCATAGCTTCTGTAGCACATACATACCTGTTAAACTGTCAACCTGGAATGGTATGGGGCAGACTGTGAAAGCTATGGGTACATTACTAGAGGAGCGTCTTACATGTTAGGGTTACATATCTGACAAAGAAGGGGTACCCTGCACTGCTTTGTGTAAGTGTGCTACTGGCATATTTCACATGGACTCCTATTTGTATCCAAGGTTATTGGCAGCAGTGACCACTAGATGTGACAGTGTGACACTTGAGAGGTATGTACTGGGAAGAGTGCATGGTGTATATGCCTATCCTGCTGTCATTTGCAGGCATGGGGTTGGACAGTGGTACAGTTGTACATGATGTATTAGTATACCATTCATACAGCTACTACAAACATTTCTTTACCTGTAAAACCTGTGGAGAAAATATCTGTTACCACTATCTGACTGTTTCTACAAATATTCAAGATTTCTTGAGTGTATATATGCACACATCTCAGTACCACTCCCTGGATTCAAACAGTGTCTGGCTGTGTAAAAATGAACAACAAAACTATTTCTCATTACACTGAGGTACTGGGGAACAGCTGTCTTTTGTTTGACTGATTTCCACCTAATACTCTGTGGGTTAGACAGTCTGACCTTGTAATCCTGAGATTCATGAATGACAGTGTACTGTGTATTAATCCTTTGAAATAATAATATCTGGAAAGCAAAGGTTAACACAAGGCAATGCTGCAGGGGACACACTATAATACATTACACATTACTATTCAGGGTCCTACATTAAACTTCTACAACAAAAAAAAACAACAATCCTTCACACTGACATAGAATATTGGCTCAATAATTCCCAACTAATATTAAACCCAAAGAAAACACAACATATGCGGTTCCACCCTACCAGAACTCAGAATGTTACCTTTTCCATATCCACAGGTAATAAGACACTCATCACCCCAGTACCAAAAGCTAAGTTACTTGGATTCACCATTGACCAACTAAAGTACAACAAACACATATCCCTCACTGTTGCCAAAGTCCACAGGAAAGCTAGGGACCCTATATCACTGCAAACAATATCTAACTTCAGAAGCTAGAATCACCATAGCCAGAACCCACCTGCTAGCAACTATCCTATGTGCATGTCCAGTACTAACGAACCTAAATAAAACTGACCTTAACAAACTCTCCACATACTATAATAAAATCGCCAGATTTGCTGCCAACACCAGATCACGGTCCCAACACTGCTGATCCCTGAACAAACTGCAATGGTTAGAATTCTCAAACTTACTACAATACCACCAGCTCAACCTGGCACACCAAACACTATACTTATCCTGAAAAAAACCCTGCTCTGCCTGGCCTCATAACCTTCTACAACCCTAACAGGCAGTTACAATCTACCAACAAAGCCCTCCTTGAAAGTGTCCAATGTATAAACAGCATGGGCAACTCTCTCTTCACCAATGAAGTTGCAAAAAAACTGGAATATCCTTCCTCCTCACCTCAGACTTCAAACATGTACAACCACCTTCAAAACCCAATTAAAATCATACCTACACACCAGTCATTTATGTACATACAAAGGACCTCCCTGAACTCCCAATCTGCTAATGGAGGGTATTTGCAGGAGGACCTCTCTGTACTCCCATTCTGCTTATGGAGAGTCCACTCAAACATTCTACTGTATTTCACCCTCTCTCTTTCTACATTTTGTAAATATTGTTTGCATGCTTATAGTATACTACAGTTCTACTATAGAGTAGTATACTTATTCTTGTATGTAATTCCTCTGTATTACTGCATTAACATTTTATATTTGTAACCTGTGTTGTTGCTATATATATTGTTTATATTCTGTTTTTTTTTTTTTCTGGGCCCCCCCCCCCCCGGACTCCTCTGAAAATGGACACCAGCTGTCCAGCTGGACCATCCTGGTAAACAAATGTTAAATATATAAATAAATAATAATAATAACATGTTTCATATATCATTTTACCTTGTTTTACAGCTCCACAAGCTACTGTTTTGCATAATAGCTTGTTCTCAGAACAACCTCAGTTAATGCATGCTGTCAAAGCCATATTTGCTGTGAAGAACTTGTACACATTCTATTTCTACAACAATATACCAGAGTAAACACAACAGTTTGTGGTATAAGTCTTTAATTTAGTAATATGATACATTGCTTTACTACTGCATATCCTGTAGATCAATATTAGTCTGCCAAACTTTATTTATTCAGTAGACAAAGAGGACGGTACACTTATTGGCAGTAAACAATATACTCCTTCTTATTTATTGCACTATATATTGCAAGATAAATTTGTACCCACCAGCCTGTCAGCATGGACCTCCATATTGCTAGCCCTCTTTGCTGCAGCTCTAGGGGGAAAAACAAACATTATGCATAACTGTCTATCACATACTCGGGCTAGAATTTGGTGCAGCTATGGATAATCTTGGATCTACTGGGCCAAGAGCACCCCCTTCTTATGTTTTAGGTCAGCATAATGATGCCATACCTGCTCACCAGTTTGGGGGATTCCAGTATCACTGGTGAGATCACATGCCAGACGGTCCCAGACCTCCACTTTGTACTGTGAGCTCTGGTACTGGCTCTGCAGCAGTCTGTCATCATGGCGTACAACGAGGAGTCCAGCCATGAACCTGGACTCAATAATTCCCCAGTGCTGTGCCCAAAAGCACACTCCCTCTCCAACACCAGACATGGCTTCTACACAGATCAAACTACAACAGGTTCTGGCTGTATTTCCACCTGTGTGGTTTAAATAAGGTCATATTCCCACTCTTTGCCATCATTGGATCATTTTGAAAATGTTAAGCACAGCTTAGCACTGCTCAAATCCACTTAGCTGAGCTGACTGCTGCTTAGAATTAACGTCTAAGAAATGCTCCATCTGGCTGAATAGAGCTAAGCACTGCTAAGCATTGCTCAGTTTTCATTTAAGAAACAAATAACAGTTTTGTAAAATAATTAATCATTACTGACATATTATTAAGTGTATATGATTTACTTTACATGACATCCTCCTTGCTTTCATTGCATTACCTTGGGGTGTGACTATACTGTATAGGACACTTGTGTAGACACGGGTGATTTCACATGTTATATGCACTGACACTTCCATTTTGAACGAGCTACACTAGCCTGGTTAACAAATATCAATTACTACATAATTTAAAATAAAAAAACTAAATTTAACATTACTTTCCCATGTAAAAATAAAGGGCCTGTCTTAGTACTCGAACCATGAACTGCTGTATGCAAAGCTGGAATTCTATACACTCCACTATCATGCCCTTGAGGGTTTTAGCTATACATTTGTATTTAGTTCCTATGAGATGTTTAAGCAATGGTGAGCAGAGGGCCATGATGCACAAACCTGCTCAGCTTTGCTTAAACTTAGCATAGAACGGAAAAAGATTAATACTAATTGTAATTCATATTTGCTAATACACTAACTGTCATTCTATCAATTCTCTAAGTTTGTATAGGCAATATCTGGATTGGAGTCACTACATAATGGCATACATTTGAGTTTCAGACTTCTAATCCTTCTGAAAATGTTATGTTAATACAAACCCTGTTCCTCTATCAACTTTCTAAGTTTCTGTGAGCTGTACTTAAAATGTGTCACTATTTTTGCACTTTCAACCCCACCTTTTGGTTGTCCTTTTTCTGGAGTTTGGCCACTAAGAGGTTTACAGGTATGGCTGTGTGTCTGAGGACACACTTGTACTGTAAGGTGCTGTACGGCACTTTTACAATGCAGGGGGTGTGTGACAGTACCTGTCACACACCCTCTGCACTGCTTACCATTCCCACTCCAGCTTTCAGTGTCCGCAGCCACAGAAACCATTGTAAAGTGCCGTACGCTACTTTCACGATGCAGGGTGTGTGTTACAGTACCTGTCACACACCTCCTGCATTTATTTCCATTTCTAGTAACTCTTTCAGTGTCAGTGGACATTGTTTTACTTTTATTAGTTGCTTTTAGTGTCCATGGACACTGAAAGCACTTAAAAAGTGCTGTATGGTACTTTGAGCATGCAGGGAGCATGTTGAAACTGTGAGCATTACTGCAACATGCCCCCTGCACTCACTGAGTGTTCATGTCCACAGATCCGTTATCAGTAGCTTACCTTCATGAATATGTAAGGTGCACTGCTGAGACAGCTATGCGGATGCAGACACCATTCACTCTGTGTAGGAATAATGCTACTCCTACATGGAGATTATTGAATCCTGGGAATTGTCTTTCATTCCATATAGTCCATGTTACATAATATGATTCTGTCCATTTCATTCTGGGATCTTGTCCCTTAAAACCCATATTCTATCATGTCCCTATTTAAATTTCAAAATTTAAATAACTTTTAATCAAATCACGTTTACATACTTTTTCCACAGTTTTTAAATTCTTTCACATTTTAAAAAAGCATGTTTGTAGTTTCCAGTTCTTTACATTTATTATATAATCTATCCTGTTTCTGCTTGTATGGCATATTTGCCTCTACTGATAATTTTCCTATGGGCAACCTCCACAAAAATCATTGATTTCTTTAATTCTTTTATAATTTCTGTATCTCGTCAGTATTGCTTTCTTCTTATCTATCTCTAACTCTTTCCATGAATCCACCAAATAAAAGGATATCATAATGTTAGCATACCATTCTTTTCTGTTATTTTTGATCACAAACTTTTTTAATTTCCACAATACAATTTTACTATAAAATTATTTCATTTCTTCATTAGTAATACTTTTACTACTTTTGTTTTTCACTTTCATTTCTTCTGAAATTTTTCTGTATTTAAAATATATTTTTGTTTTTGTCAGATCTTTATTATTTTCATTATTCCTTTCAGCACTTTATACATACTTAAAGAGAATCAGTCAACCCCATTCTTCCTTGTTTATCTGTCATATGCAAAACACCCCTCTTAACCCGGTTCAGGCTTGACCCCCAAATGTCTGCATAATTTCTTTTTCATATTTCATTGGCATCATACAAACATTTGCAATATAAGTTACTTTGCCTATTATTATGGTGTTTATTAAATGTTGTTTCTCTTTGTATTAAATCTATATGTCTTGTAGATGATCTACTTCACTTGACCTAAAACTCATTTGACTGACTTTCATTTGACCAACACCCAAATGACCTACATTTCAAATGACAGACAACTCATTTGACTGACTGTCATTTCACTGATAGCTTACAATGCTGAATTTCAACATACTAAATCTTAAGCCATAGACACGCACACTTAGAATATCAATAACTAACTCTTTCTAGAACTTAAAAACTACTTACTTACCCTCTTAACAGAAACTGGACAATGTACAACCAAACTAGGTGAGGGACTATGCCCTCCCCCATTATATATATATACTAACTCCAGAATTGCACTATAGTGGAGAAAAGGGCATATACCTTTAACTTGCCTTACAGTACTCTACACCCTGCAACCACTGCTGGGAATGCACAAAACATTTCCCAAATTAGTTTAGATACTTCCCATAAAAATATAACGAGACAAAGCCACATTTAGAAACACTACAACACTACTTTCTATGTGACTATTGGTATTCTGACAGTCAGCACAGTAAGTTACAGTAATTGTTTTTATCACAAGCAAGTCACAGGTGAAGGGAAACCCACAACAAGTCTATGTCTTAAAAGTCAGTGAAACGAGAGTCAGTCCAATGACTTGTCAGTAATTTGAAATTTAGGTCATTTGGGTGTCAGCCAAATGAAAGTCAGTCAAATAAGTTTTATGCCAAGTGAAGTAGACCCCTTCAAGAATGTGATTGTTTCTGATTCCTTTTATAACTTTACCTAATTGTTGATGAATGTATTCTCTCCTTCTAAATGCTATCCCTAAAATATCCATATTCTTATATTTCACACCTAATATAATACCTTTATATACAAATTCTTTGATTTTTCTCTTTATTTATGCTTAAACCTATTTTTTTCTTCAACTGTGTACTCAATTTTTTCATTATTTTTTTCCATTCAGATTTTATCTTCTGCTATTACTACAATATCATCAGCTTAAGTGTACATTTGTAACTATATCGCCTCCATCATTCTATATCCTCCCTTACTTGACATTTCATTAATTTCCATTACCACTCTGTTCATAATTATAATAAAAATCATACTGCTTGCAGAGCATCCTTGTTTTATATCACACTCTATTTTCAAATCGTCCCCAATCGAACTGTTTACATTCAATTTCACATAATTCTTTTCATATATTGATTTAATTACTTGTAATATTTTTTCACTTATGTTGTATACTTATAAAATTCCCCATAATACTTTATACTGAATGTTATCATATATGCCTTATTGATATTACCTATCATGATTTTTGTTTCCACTTTTTCGTTAATAAAAATTACTTCCCTTATTATCCACAATAGGCAGGCCTTTACTCCTCTTTCCTTTTCTCCCAAAGAAATTCTGATTATATAATCTTTCTATTTTACAATGTAGTCTTTTAGTTACTATTCTCATGAACATTTTATAATCTATGTTATTCAGTGTATTTGGTGTCTAATTTTTATTTCATCTTTATCTCCTTTCTTTAATATAAATTTGATCACAATTGTGCAAATTTCTTTATACTTAATTCCTCTTTCTAAGCAATTATTCATTACTTTTATAAACACTCCCCTGGGATACAGCAAGCTCTGCATGGTGTGGAGGAATAGTGCAGGAGATGCTGGAGGCAATATGGCTGCCGAGAGATCCAGGAACAAGCTCCTGGGATGTGCATGAGCACTCCTACACTATTCCTGCATGGACACAGGTCCTGTATGCAGATTACCCCATTTGCAGGTGAAAACCATGCAAATGAGGTGAATTTGTGATCCAGGAAGCTGGCAGCTGACCGTGCAGGACTAGATAAATCTGCAGAAATGTACTCAGCTAGTTGTTGTTGTTGTCTTTCGGCTTTTCCCGGTTAGGTGTCGCCACAGTGGAACTCCGGTCTGCTAATGATTGTCAGTAGATTTTGAAGAACACCAAGGTGCCAGCTCGATGTTCAACCTTCAACGAAGGCATGGCCATTTATGCATGACTTTCAAACGCCCACCCAGCCACGGGGAGGACATGCAGACTCCACACAGAAGGCACTCCCCGCACTCCAGCCGAGAATAAAACGGGAGAACCTCTTGCTGTGAGGCAATAACGCTACCGATGCAATGTACTTGGTTAGTAACTGAGTAAATTTCTTCAAACTACAAAACGGAGCCATGCCAGCTCCAAATAAAGGGTGTATATAATGTGCAAAGCATGCTAATGGCCAAATATATGATCATTGTCATGGAAAACAGTTGAAGAATAAAAAAATGACTTTTTTTTGGCTGATTTCGGCCATTTAAGTGTAGGCCACCGGCACGCAAATGGGATTGGCTGGAAAATAACAGAAAACCCCTGAAAAAAAGCTTTCCCTGCAAAATCACAATTTTGCCATTAAAATCAATGTCTGGCAGAAAACAACAAGGCCAGTGAATAGTGGTTGCTAAGGGGGAAGGCTCAGTGTCATACTTGTAGCTAGGCATTAGCAGGCAATCCTTTGCAAATGAGGGTAATGATACTGAATCTCAGATTCCCCCTCATGGCTAGCCTGCACCCAACCGTGTAGGTGCAGGAATACCATGGTGCAAGCCTAAGAGCTAGCTGACATCATAGAGGGGTGTAGTAGGCATACTGTAAGCTTATTGGAGCTCTGTGGCTTGGGTTTGCCCTTAGCTTAGCAGAGCTAATCAAGGGGGTGTGTCTGAAGCTGCAAGCACTCTTTACATTGCCTAAGCAGGTGTGCAAGCTGTGCACCGTGTTTTAAATAAAAATAAATAAATAAAGTAAACCAGGAAATAGCAGCTCCATGCACATCTGAGCACTGTGTTAGTACAGCGCACCCCTGGGCTTAAACAGGAAGGCAATGGGAAGGGGAAACAGCAGTAGGAAGGTACCAAGGAGAACTAGCATAGCTGGCAGGTGAAATGTATCAGAATCAGCCAATTACGCAGGCAGCAGCCCAGCCCAGCCCAGCACACTACTATAAATTATGCAAACACCTTTCCCTCTGGTTTTTCCAACAAACTCTACACCAACAGTGTACACAAGCGGGAAAATTTTACCTAACAAAAGCAACAAAATGATAGGGGCTACATTAGCTCTCATAAATCATCATGTGGAAGAGGCTGAGGGTGGTGAGGATGAGAATGCTGACAACCAACCCACAGTGAGGAGAAGGAGAAGACTGTACAGACCCAGGGTAACCTACCAGGGGGTACATGAGCTGGAGATAGTGGAGCACTATAGGGTTGGCAGGGACCTCCTACAGAAAATTATTGAGCTGTGCTGGCCACGCTTCCCACACAGAACCAACAGAGGGGAAACCATCCCAGTGGATACGAAGGTATGTGTAGGCCTAAGAATACTAACTACAGGTACCTTCTAAAGGCCAACTGGGGATATCATGGGGATCTCATAGGCATTAGCATCCAGGGTACTCCACCAGTTCCTGGATGCCATGTCAGCACATGATGGTGAGCACGTATATTTCCACAACACCTGTGAGGCATTGACCAGCAATATGTGTTTCTTCCACCAAATAACAAAATATCCTGAGGTAGTGGGTGCTATAGACTGCACTCACATACACATCAAAGCACCACCTGTTGAGCAGGGTAGGGTCTACATCAACCCCAAGGGCTTCCCCTCCATCAACTGCCAGGTTGTCTGCGATGCCCAGGGTGTTATAATGAATGTGTGTGCTGGCTGCCCTAGAAGCTATCACGACTTCCACATTTGGCATATGATGCAGCCGTACCAGGGATTTGACAATGGGGACAGCCCTTATGGCCGGTTAGTGGGGGATGCTGGTTACGTACTGGAACCATGGCTGATGACACCCATCAGAAATGCACACACACCTGAACAAGAACTCCATAATGAGGCACATACACACACAGACCAGAATCATAATAGAGCATGTGTTTAGGATGCTCTATTGCCACACAACTCCCCACCATTGCCAAGGCCTGCACAGGCACAGAGTGACTCAGAGGAGGAACAACCTGAGCCTGCCCCAGTAGGGAGAAGGAAGCTTGCCCAGTATGCCCAGGCCTTGGAAAAGAGACAATGCCTAGCACATACACTGACACGGTAGGAACCCAGGGAATGACACCTCTCTCTGACTCACACATACAGTAAAAGGGATGCCAAACATGACACTACAGGGAAGTAAATATTGTGGGAAGAAATAGCCAGGGAGTTGTTATGGCTAGGCTTGTACAGGCCCTAGGGATGATAGCCTAGTACAAACCTATGAACCTGTGCTTAACCATGTATAGGGAGTGTACTATGTGCATCCAACATAGTCAGCCCTCCAGCACCATCCTCAATGCTGGCACAGCCACAAAATAAGTCACTCTCCCTATCGATTGCTGAATGGAGTAGTATGTTTTGTTACTTGTATATATGGTATGGATGTGAGCATGCAAAGGAATCGGGTGGCTGAATGGGATGCCAGCAGATAGTTGACACCTATAGTGGCAGCATGACATCTGTAACAAATACTGGTGTCACCATAATAGCCAGTACTAGACAAGTTGACAAAACACACTGCAGGAAATGTGGTGGGCCAAATGTGCCAAATAGGACACACACATGCCAGTCAGGGAGGCTCATACACCCAATAACAGTCTCATTCCGCCAGGCAAGCATAGACAAATACAAAGAAAGGTGGTGCTAAGGCCTCTGATTAATTGCTATGGTGAACAGCCCACCATCAGACCTACACAGACAGACTACAACAGGTGAGGCAGTGGGTACATGCCAGTCAGGGAGGCTAACACACCTAACAACAGTCTCAGCCAGCAATACAGGTGTAGACAAACACAACAAAAGGCTGTGCTAAGGCCTCTGATTGATGGCTATGGAGAACAGCCCCCCCCCTCCAGACCTACATAGACAGACTACAACTGGTAAAGCAATGGGATGTTAGTTCTGAAGGGTAAGAAGTCTGAAACTGAAATGTAGGTCAATAAAACCTAAGAACTGTAATACACTGATATGCCTCGTCTGCAGGATAGGTCAGAATACAGAATGAAATGGAGTACCTGAAATACCAGTACAGTCATAGCAAATGTGTACAGTTGTCAGGTGTGCCCCCCCCCCCTCCACAATCCTATGTAGAAATGTAGTAACATGTATGTGTAGGTATAACAACAGTGGAGCACAGATTACATGAGCCAGCCAAAGTAGCCGGATAGATTGTAGCATGTGTACAATATGCAGGGCTCTGTGTGTTAGGTTGGTGTGTGTTGTATACTGTGTGAGAGTGGTCAGCATGTAGGCATTGTGAGGTCTGTCCTGGTGGCCATTGGCCAGTACTGCCGATGATAGGGCTAAGTTCTCACAATTGTAGTGCCAAGCATAATGCATCCTAGCAAAACACATTCCAGCAGTAAGCCATAGTAATTGTTTGGATGTAATATCTGTCACCATCTTAAAGATGGACACGGCATGAATGTGGGCCCAGACATACAAACAGTACACGGGTGGAAGTACCACAGATAGACAGTGTATAATATGTTACTGTCAAATGGACATACCTTTGGAATTGTACATACAGGTTAGCAGCACATTAGTTGGGTTTGTAGTATGGAATACCAATGTCATCTGGCCAAACACTGGCAGACCACAAAGGTCACAGGTATGAAGTATTGGGAAACTGCTGATGTCCCTGCACAAGCCAGCATAAGTGGAATGTCCCGCATATATCTGTGAGTCAGATGGAAGTAGCATCCATTAAACACATGCATCCAAATCACCCCACCATCACCCATAGGTACCTAACAGGTCTTATTCCTGCTGTTGGGGATGAGTACAATACGACCCCCACCTCTTTATGGAAATAACCACAGAATGCAGCCTGCTGAAGAGGTGTCCCATGCAGGTGTGTCCCTAGCTCTAAGCAGCAACCTGCCAGCATCCACACCACTAGGTCAATAATAACTTAAATTATTAACATTAACACCTTTCAGACCTACCCTGTCACCCAAGGGGAATATATTGGCTTGCAGTCTGGGACTGCAGGAGTGACAAAATGCAACAGCCTGCTACAGTTGGCCTACATAATTACCAAATTCCCTACAGTCCTCTGCCAAAGGCCTGTGTCTCACCCGTACTGCCAATATATGTTATCTCATGGACTCAAAACTAACAACACAACACAGTCTACAGAACCCAAAAGCAAGGCCGTGTCGACAAATCCCAGTAACATGTTCACCATGTCCTACTGCATGAACTGTGGACCAACACTAAATTACTGCTGGGATGAAGTGATAAGTATAGGGAACTTAGATAATGTTTGCATAATGTTTGGAAGAGGATAGAATAATGGGGGTGGGGTGGGAGCATGGACTGTGTGAAGTCTGAATCAGCCGTGTGCACATACTATCCCTGCCTGCAAACACAGGAATGGGTGGCTACAAACCTGCTTGTAAACCACAGTGTTAAGGGTAATGACCAGAAATATGACCCCTGCCTCTAGGTAACCCGTGTGAAGCTGTACAGCTGTGAGGTATGGCCACAGCAGGATATGGCCATACTGTCATGTTGATGGATGTTCAAGCATGAGATCCTCAGCTACCACTGTACAAAGGTGCTGAACCATTTACACAGACCCATAAGCAGGTGTCTGCAGCTTCCCCTCCAGAATGGCATGATTGTGCAAGAATATTTAGGCTGCAGACCACAATACTGGACACAGCTGCATTCACCCTATGTTCCCCAGGAAATTACTGCAAGAAAATATATATACCTGACAGTAGTTGATGACATAAAACATCACAGTGTAAAACTGCATATGTGTGAATATCTTTGCTAACACCAAAACCATGCAGAAGCAGCACAGACACAATTACCTACAGCAACCCACTATCCTTTACCCATTTTGACCCCATATTGTCAACCGATCTACAGATATCCCACAGAAACAGGTTGCTAGTTGTAGCTGCAGAACACAAAAGCCTGCACTGGAGTACAACCTACCTGGAATGGATTCACACATTCAATACAGAAGGTCCTACTGAGCATGCTCCCACACACAGAGAAACGAAGCCCATATCTGACAACAAAATACTGAAAGGTCATACTGGGCATGCTCCCACACTTTGAAGCCCATGTCTGGCAACAACAGTGGACTATACATATCTAACAGTCACAGATGTTTGTGCACACACTCCACATTGCACAACACTCATGCTTTGCACACGCACACACACATTGGATAGGAATACACACATATATCCAAGGACAACACACTATAATAGGCCAAAAGTGCACATACATAGATGTGTGGAAGAAAGCGACAGACAGTGACAAAAAGCCTCCCATCATGAGGCCTGTCCCACCCAGCACACATACAATTGGCTAAAACCACATGATGTGCAAATGTCAATCACTGTAGACATTTGACTCTGGTATCTCTCAGCACTATAGTGTCTGTGATGCTTGCGATAACTGTGTAACACGACTGTACAAGTCAGTATTCATCTAGCAGTTGTATACACGCACTTGTGAAATATAAACCTGTGTGTGCCTGAGTGTTGTGTGCCTGCTTCCAGATGAATGGTTTATGAGACATACGCACACACTGCACTCCCCATTGCCCTACTATGGCAAGCCTGCTGATGTCACTCACCTTGAAATACACCTTTGGTGAAGGAGTAGCTCTAAAAGCTCCCTGGTGTGTGCTAGAACTGTGTAATGCTCTAGTGTGATGTACTAGTTAGGTAGGAATTCTAATCCCAGACATGGCAATTGTGTGTGCGTGTGTGTGTGTGTGTGTGTGTGTGTGTGTGTGTGTGTGTGTGTGTGTGTGTGTGTGTGTGTGTGTGTGTGTGTGTGTAGGGATCTATGCTTTTGTGGCCATTCACAGTAACTACACTCCCCATTGCCCTACTTTGGCAAGCCTGCTGATGTCATTCACCTTGAAGTAGACCTTTGGGGGAAAAGTAGTCCAGAAAGCTCCATGGCAAGTCCTATAACTGTGTAATGCTGTAGTGTAATGTACTAGTTAAGTAGGGGTTCTATTCCCAGATATGGCAACTGTAAAACTTTGTTTGTGTGTTTGTGTAGAGATCAATGCTTTTGAGGCCATTCACACTCACTACAATATCCAGTGTCCTACTTTGGCAGGGCTGCTGATGTCATTCACTTTGAAATACACCTTTGGGGAAGGAGTAACCCAGTAAGCTCTGTGGCATTTTTTATAACTGGTAGCAGTTTTTTTCCCAGACATGGCAACTGTAAAACTTTGTCTGTGTAAGGATCAATGCTTTTGAGGCCATTCACACTCACTACAATTTCCATTGCCCTATTTTGGCAGGGCTGCTGATGCCATAAACTTTGAAATACACCTTTGGGGAAGGAGTAGCCAAGTAAGCTCTGTGGTGCTTGCTGTAATTGTGTAATGCTGTAGTGTGATGTACTAGCTAGGTAGGAGTTCTAATCTAAGACATGGCCACTGTGAAACTCTGTGTTGTTGCATGTGTGTGGGGATCAATGCTTTTGTGGCCATTCACAGTCACTAGGCACTCCTAAAAATGGAGAACATCGATATCTGTGTAGTAACAGAGACCTGATCCAAGGCTCCAGAGAGCACACCTGCAATACCAGGTACAGCTCTTACCACACCTGTTGGCCACAAAACCAGGACCAAAGCACTAAAGGTGGAGGAGTGTCCATATTCACCAAGGGTATTCACACCACCAGGCTACTTGCCCAACAGAATGTGTCTGAAATACTCCCGGTTCAACTAACACTAGGTAAGACTGCAATCCAAATTGCATAGCTTGCTATATATCCGCCACCATGCACCAAGATTCCCACTACACCTTTCTAAACATACTGGGAAATATTATGATACAACTAAACACCTTAATACTGGGTGACTTACACTACCCTGCCATTAACTGGAAAAACTACTTGTGTACCAACACATGTGCCCAACTGTTCTTGGAAGTCATAATTCCCAATGCCCTGGATCAAGTAATCCATAGTCCCACCAGGGGCTCCAGTATCCTAGACCTGGTCATTACCAACATGAGAAATCAATGCGCCACACCTATGGTCACCCCATCGATGGTCAGGTCTGCCCATAAGCTAATCACCCTTAACATCCACATCCCTCCCCCAAACCCAGTAAGGAAACCTCTCTAACACACCTCTCCAAAGCCAACTTCATGCTTCACATGTCAGACGTGACTAACGTCATGACAACCATGCAAATGGGAACTGAAAGGATGACTGCTGAATCCTACACTAAGGGCACTGTATGAGCACATCCACTCATGCATGAATTGTGCCATCCCAAATAGAACCAAGATGCTCAACACCAAGAAAAAGAAGCCAATGTGGTGGTTACGTACCATAAACAAACTGTACAACAAAAGGAAGAAACTGTTATAGAAACGAGGGGATTTCCAGGATGCAAAATACTCCCTTACCAGCCTCAGTAAGAAGCTGAGATCCCTCATAAAATCCTCAAAAGCTAGTTATGAACATCATATAGCCAAAGATGCCAAAGACAACTGCAAACCATTCCATAGCTATGTCAAGAATCTAAATGGCAATGCTCAGATCTGCTCTGAGCTACAACAGGATGGCATTAAATATACTGATCACAAGGATATTACCAATATCCTGGCAGATGAATCCAGTGCTAACTACACCCCCTCCCACCTCCTAAAGGGTTCATTTCAACACTGAAAGATTTCCAGATTCTGGTAATCATAGACACACATGTAAAAAACACACTCTGGAGATAAGAAAACAGAATCCATGGGACCAGACAATATCCCGGGTTGTGTACTACATGAACTACAAAATGAAATGGACCCTCACCTATGTTCCATGTCTAATCATAGTTACAACTCAGGCTTTGTTCCCACTGTGTGGTGCACAGCTACAGTTATCCAAGTCCACAAGGGGGGATCCACCTGGGATCCTGGGAACTACCGCCCCAGCAGTATGACGTGCCTGATCTGCAAGGCCATGGAATGAATTATCATGTAAATTATAAACAAGACATTGGAAACCTGCAAACACTGGACCGCCACCCAGGTTGGGATTGTGAAGGGTCAATCATGTCTCCTGAACCTGATTGACATCTTTGAATCAGTCTCCAGAGCTGTGGATGAGGGTAAGGGGGTTCCGACAGCCTATCTAGACCTCACCAAGGCCTTTGACACCATCCCCAGTCTGGAATCATAGATAAACATACCAAGCTGGCCATTAATTCCTACATCACCCAATGGGTTGCCAACTGCTCTACTGACAGAGCCCACACTGTAAAAGTAGGTGACACCAAATCCAGCCCCAGGCAAGTGACATTTGGAGTACCTCAGGGTTTAGTCCTGGGACCACTCTTGTTTGGCATCTACTGCTCTGAAGTACTGGCCAACATTAAGGGACTCTGGCTAACAAAGGTCGCAGATGACTGCAAACTGGGAGCCAATATTGAATCCCACCATGATGTAGATATTCTACAGAAGGGCCATACAGAAATAATTGCTTGGTGCCTGTGCCATGGCCTCAAGCTCAATGCCAAGAAATAAGAAGTTATGTACCTACCATAACGTTCCATGTTAGTTGTCTTCTCTCACCTTCTTTCTATGGGTTGGAGCCGATCCTCGATAGGCTCGGCTGCTAAGCTTCGAGAGTCACTTTACCAGCCCCAGGGCAGCCCATATCCCATGATGCAAGAGCGTGGCACTCGTTATCTCGCTTGATGACAAAGGGCAAATAGCAAGCGCATAAAAAAAAGAAACAAAGTCAAAAAAAGAAACTTATAGGATGGAAGAAGGACCAGGTCTGACCAGGTCTGGCATAATAATTTTCTAATAAGAGGGTCTGTCCAGGCCTGGGGGGAGAGGGAGGGTCAGGAACTAACGGTGAGAGCAGATGAGAAGGTAGACAACTGGCAATACATGTGTCAATCGCTTAACCATTCTATGATAATTTCTGCTCATTCTAGCGCCTTTGATGGACTGGGCTCAATGGAACGGTCCTCTGGGGTGGACTGTAGGACCAAGAAACCAAACCGACTCCTGGAGAGCCTGTAGCTTTTAAACTGGAGAAGGAAACAAATTTGTAGTGAAAGCCCAAGTGGCGCTGCTGAAATAGTGTCTTGCAGGTCTAGTAGCTTAAAGAAGTCTGGCCTAAAGTCTAAGAAGTTGTGAGGCTGCTGGGAGCCTGAAGCAGCTGTTTTGAGCAGGCAGGAGGTTTTTTGCACAGCCTCCGAAAGCTAATTTCAGACAAGAGGAGTCACTTTACATACAGTCTTCCTTTCTTATTAGGAGGGAAACACAAAGTTCTACAGAGGGAAACAAAGAGGATTCAATCCTGTCAAATATCTGAGTAGTTCCAAATGGGTGGCAAAGATAATCAATGAATTTCTGTCTTTGTTGTCACAAGATAGTTTTAGGAGGAGGAAAAATACAGAGGAGAGGGATGGATTGATTCAAATTGGTGGATTTATTCTTAATTTTAGAGAGCAAAAATGTGATAGTTCTTAATGATACTCTGTCTTTGTGAAAAAACCAAGTAGAAATTGAGAACGATAGAGCATCAGATATTCCAAGACACCCAGTGCTAGATGTAAGGGTTTAGGAGCTGGGTCAGAAAAGAAATTTCAGGGGAAAGAAGAGCAACTGGCTGAAAGAAGAATCAAGGATGTCATTCCATCATGGAGGCCCCACTGAGGAGGATCCCTTCCTGGAGGCTGAAGCTTCAAGGGATTTATTCCTTGCCTCTGGGCCCTGCAGATGATAGTTCGAGAGATATATTGGCGATTACGACTGAAACACTTGAAAGTTAGGAATGGCAGCCAATTGTGGGCTAAGAAGAGGTGGAAGCAGGAACACCCTGCCTGAAGCCTGCCTAAGAAGTCCAAAGATGCCTGAACAGGCCCACAGTAGAGAAAAGGATCACAATAAGGAGCTGTAATATTTTAAACCATTTAAGCGAAATCCTCCTGGTAGAGGATTTTTAAAAAATAAGCCTGGCTAAAGAAAACTTGGCGAAGAAGCTGGAGGAGTTAGCTGAGGAAGGGAGGAACGACCATGCAACTGAGTGATTGAGGGATAGACGCTGCAGGTGACCTGGAAGGGAGAGCATCTGGCAGCCAAAAGGATACGTGCAGCTGCAAAGGTGGCGATGGAGAGCGAGACAAACCACTGTCGAGGCCAGTAAGGAGCAGTAGGGAATGTTGCTGGCTCTCCAATTTGAGCCTTTTGGATAGCATAGGGATTGGCCAGAGATGAAATGAGGAAGGCATAGAAGTCCCGGGGGCTGAAAATCCTGGGAAGAGCGTCTCTGGGGATGGCCTGGAAGGGGAAGAAGAGAAGAGGGGAGTATTGGGCTGTTTGGGATGGAATAAAGATGCTTCCAGGGCGAACCCATTCCAGAAATCTCAAAAGCTATAGATTGCTTGAGAGACCACTCAGTGAGGGCATGAGAATAGCTAGACTCAATCTATCCTTCTGCTACTTGCATTTTCCCAGGGATATGCATTTGTTACCAAACCATGAGAAGGAGATTGCCCGTATTGCCATATGCCACTTCGACACAAAGGAGTAGGTTGATGTTCCGCCTTGTTGTTTGATGTCTGTACTACAACCAATTGTCTTGTCTGTGGACTGCAATTGTCCCTACGTTGAAGAAGTGCACTGCTCTCATTGTAGCTGTAGCACGCTGCATCTATCGGTAGGTAGAACAAGTCCATGGATGCTGTAGGTGAAAGCAGCATCCCCCACATCGAGTGGCTGCTACTGCAGAGACCCCACAAAGATATTGCCTTAGTGAAAGTGTCTGCATGGGTGACCACCAAGCAAGATGATCTTTACCAGCATCTATTGTGATGCAGATCTGGGTCACCAGAGAAAGTCTGTGTTGCAAGACCAGTGTGTAGAACAGCATCTGTGGAAGAAGCAATGTAGAAAGTGAGCCAGGAGCTGTAAAGAAGAGAATGGGATGGGGCCTATCACCTTAAGAGAGCCATGGGAACAGCTGGCTTATCAGTTGGCTGTTGGCTAGATTCTGGCTGAAACTTTTGATGTCTGAAACTCTTTTGTGATGTAGAATGGTTCTGACTTGAAGAACAGTGTTTGGCTTCGCCTATTCTGATACGGCCGATAAGGGCTACTTTTCTAAGTTTTTGGCAGGGAGCCAAAAGTACAAGCAGGTATTGTATGGATGTGCCTGAATAGTTAGATAAGCTGATGGTGGCTGAAGGGCTTTTAGGTTGGTTGGAAACACCTGGAAAAGCCCTGACAAAAGGTGAGCCGGTGTGAGCCCCATGCACTTGGTATGCACTCTGGCCTGAGTCTGGAGACCAAGCCAGGGGCTCTGTGAACACTGCCTGAACTGGAAATGAAGAATCTCCCTGGAAAGCTGTGAATGATGATGTGCGCTCAGGTGAACTCTAAATAGCTGGCATCCTGAAGAGGGTCCTTGTGTAAGAAGGGTCCTGACTGGTGAAAGGGCACCATGAAGAAATGACTGATCCTCTAGCCATGTTAAAGTCTACTTGTCTTTCAATATGTAAGGCCAGTCAATATTCTTTTAGTCTGTCCAAGAGGAATGAAACAAATTCCGAACTTTGAATGAATCTTAAGTAACTGGTACAGATCTTACTGCTCTGATAAGACTTCTAACTCTGAAATTTTGGCTCTTTTTGCAGGTACATCTGGAACCGGTTTCTGTGATAGAAAAGGACTTTCAGATAAAAAAGACTTGTAACGAAAGGATTTGCTCGTCGGAATAGCACCCATCTGTCTTGAGTAGCGTAGGCTTCTAGGAACAGTGTGGAAGGGGATTTGTGAACTCTTCGACTGAAGTCCGGGCTTACCGATCTGTACCATGTGAGGAGGCTGAACTGGATATCCAGAGATAGAGCTGGTCCCTTCCTTTTTGGACCCCTCTCTGCCTCCTAGGCGGCGTCTGTTGTTGTACCCTCTGCCTCTAGGGGTAAAACTGACCCTTTGTATCAGTGACTCTGGGATGGGATCCTGTGGAACCACATTGTCCCAACTACCTGTCCCTGGGGTAAAAGGTCTGAAGAGAAGGAAAAAGGACTCTGAGCGGAAAGGAATGCTGCCATTGCTGCTCACCGTCTTCAAAAGGTTCCTTCACTTGAGGGGAGGCAAAGCTGACCCATCAAAGGACCAGTGAAGGGGCGTGAAAAAGGTCTGCGCACATCTGGCGCCCTTCGCATCCAGGCTTGGCGAGGTGGCGGCCAAGCCCTTACCTGCTGTTCTACTGGCTCCAGGAGCAGCATAAAAGCATGGGCGAGGAATCAATGGGATCCAGGGTTTCTAGCTCTTGACAATGCTGCTCCTGCAGCACTACTGTCCCGCAGCACCTATCACCTTAAGCATATCAATATCCCTTTGGAGTCTAATGAAGGTAGTCTGGTCGAAACAATTTTTTCCTGAGCTGAGGAAAAGATACAGGATCCTGCAGTACCTATGGTCCGCTACTCAGATCCTCCTTTGGATGGTGGACAGTGCAGGAAAAGGATCTACAAGTTCCTTCTTGGTGGCAGCAGCTGCCTTTCCGGGACATGCTTACACCACCCCTGCATGAGGGATTACTTATCCTGCAGGGGCTTGGCGAGGCCTAAGGCCTCCTGGGGACCAGCCTTCTACAGGAGTCCAGGCACAGCCATATTGAGACAATAACAAGGCTCTACACTTGCAGGAATAGGATCCAGGAGGTGGAGGGGGAGATATAGCCTCTAGGTGTCTTGAGTATTGCTGTCAGAGTTATTTCCCCTCTGAGGGGGGTGTTTAGGATGTCTTCTGTGGAGAGGAGGGGAGAGGGGACCTCAGGAGATCTTAGAGTCATCCTGAGCTCATCTATAAGTCAGTCTCTGAAGTCCCTAAGCACAAAGTCTATATGTTTCTCTCTCAAGAGGTCCTCCTTTCATCTGGGGAATCCTCGAAACATCAGAGAATCACTCAGGGAAGTGATAGACTCAATCTCGGAAACCTGGGAAAGGAGATCTCTGGGATCTGTCAACAGGGCACTACAGAGAGCATGGTAGAAGGCACTACAGAGGAGCTAAGAGACTGCTGGCTGTTACCAGTAGCCAATACCTCTTCATCACCTCGAATGCTCCCTCCCAATGCTCTGGTCGAGAACCCCACGAGAAGCTAGGAAAGACGAGACCACTGTCCAGAAGTCACGAGGAGGCAGGGATGCAGAGCGCTCTCAGAGGGCAGAGGCCAGAGAACCGAGGCCAGGACAAGGGTCGATGCCAGGAACCCCTCGAAGAACCACCTAAGCCAGAGAACTCCAGGAGGAAGGAAAAGCCGAGGCTTCCTTCTAGGAAGGTCTGGCTGAAGGTCCAAGAGAGGTATCAAGTAGGAAGCGTAGCAGGTACCACCCAGGCTCCAACTCCAAGCAACCATGTAGAGTTGAAGAAAACCACGCTTGAGGTGTGGACGCATGCGAGTAACTGTGCGGGAGCCGGTGGGCCAGTGTCAGAACTAGATTTACCATCATTTAAATCTACGGCCACTCTCTCGTCATAGTCCACCAGACTGGATGACCTTGAAGGCTCCGGGATGATTTAAGAAGGTGGGGTGTGGCGAATGCTCGGCTCCAGGAGGTGGAACTGGAGCCTCTTCCTCGAAGAGACCGCCAGACGTGACTTCAGCCGAACCGCAACCCGACCCGACCGTTATCCGGAGCGACAGAACACCACCGATGATGCTCGGCTCCGGGCCGAGGTGAAGAGCCATTTGCTTGATTAGCCGGGCGCCGACGGTGACGACGATACTGAAGAGCCGAGGGTGGCGAACCGATGAACCGCCTCGAAGTGAAGACCGATGCAGAATCGGAGATAGCCATCGGTACCGAGGGCTAGGTAAACCAGAATGCGGCCCCAGCGACGGATCGACGCCACATGAAGAGTCGGAGCCCAGCCCGCGAGGCTCGAAGCTGTGCCTGCGCCTGGACTTAACGGTCTTCTTGGATGGGACTGACACCAGTGGAGGCTTAAGACCCTCAAAATCAACTTATTCATACTTTCCTGCAGGACTCTCTGCTGAAAGAATGACATGACAAATACTTTAGAGGGGGACAGGTGAGTTCGAGGCCCCTGACGAGTACAGGCAGAAGTGCTTGAGACGTCATCCAAGAGACATTTTCCTGACTTCGCGAGTGGACTCCGGCCTGAGAGACATCTTTAGAACAGGGTACCCTGCACGGAACAAGGACCAGTCAAAGAAATTAATGAAAGTATACAAAGGTATAACTAAAAACACACACACACAGGCAAATATACCAAAAAGTGGGACTAAAAAAATACAAAAAGACAGAAAGACAGAAATCAGACACTGTTTAATGTTTAAATAAAGAAATTATAACTAACAATAAGTTACTTTTTTACACACATAAAGAAGGAACAAAATAGTGGAAGTAGCAAAAAGGAAATAGGGCTGGTAAAGGACGGACAAACGAGATGATGAAGCGAGGAAAATCAGTGCTTGCATCATAGAATATGGGGCTGCCTCCGAGCTGGTAAAAGGCTGACTCTCGAGGAGCTTAAGAGTGCCGGAAGGGGATCCTCTCAAGCCCATCAAATAGCAAGAGATTGCTCCGAGAACATTGTATAGTTATCCCCTTTGGGAAGGGGCATGTACCCATGAAGTACCACATAGGTGACAGTACACTAAACACCTAAAGTGTGATAAGAGACTTAGGGACACAGGTGGACAGTGGTCTTACCTTTGATAACCACATCGCCAGAACAGTCAGGAAATCCACCTATGTGCCACACCTCATCACTTTTCATCCAGGAAAAAGGAGGCCATTGTTCCACTGTAGTCATCTCTCAGTAGACCCAGTACAGACTACAACACCCCATTTGGTATGTACCTCACAAGACATCTGCAACAACTGGAAAGGCTGCAGACATACCTCACTAAAAGAATCACAGGCCTAAACCAGATGCCCTATGCTGTCCATCTGAAAATCATTCAGCTATACTCTGTCACATATTGTGTACTCAGAGGTGATCTCTGCTTAACATACAATGCCATGTCAAACTCAGAACTGTTGGACATGCTACACGTAAAGAAATCCAAATCCCTCACAGCCACATGCTCCTGTGATCCAAACCTTGTCATCACAATGAACAAAACATGCTGGAGGGATCTGTTCCTGACCCAGAAACTCCCCAGACTCTGGAATAGACTGCCCATACATGTCAAGCAGAGTGCCTCTTTGGCCGTCTTCAAAAGGAACCTTGACAATTGGATGCGAGATAGGAAATTGACCCTGGGGATCATGTCAGTCACCCTGCTAGACAGGGGTCCAAGTAAGTAAATATTGTGGGAAGACATAGCCAGGGAATTGTCGTGGATAGACATGTATAGGCCCTAGGGACGATAGCCATGTACCAACCTATGAACCTATGACCTACACTTTCCATTGCCCAACCTTGGCAAGCCTGCTGATGTCATTCACTTTGAAATACACCTTTGGGGAAAAATGGCCCACAAAGCTCTGTGGCACATGCTCTAGCTGTGTAATGCTGTAGTGTGATGTACTAGTTAGGTAGGTATCCCAATCCGAGACATGGAAACTGTAAAACATTGTGTGTTTGTTTGTCTGTGTAGGGATCAATGTCTTTGAGGCCATTCACAGTCACTACAACTTCCATTGCCCTACTTTGGCAAGCCTGCTGATATCATTCACTTTGAAATACACCTTTGGGGAAGAAGTAGCGCACTAAGTTTTGTGGTGTGTGCTATAACTTTTTAATGCTGTAGTGTGATGTACTAGTCAGGTAGGAATTCTAATCCAAACATGGTAACTGTGAGACTCTGTGTGTGTGTTTGCCATTAGTATTCTGTGTGGAAGTAGCTGTGAGGTGTGTAATAACAAGACTCATTGTGGAGCATGTTTTGCAAATTTCTTATATGGTGGCCTATTGTATGTCACAATGTCCACCTTACAAGGACAACAGATGTCAAACAGCAGAGAGGCTGGGGTAGACAATCCATACCCCTGCATGTGACATCATGGATTGGGGAACAATATAGGCAACCCTTGTATTACCCAGAGAAGACTCTCCACCCATATCTCATACACAAACACAGTTGGCTAGGCAACAACCACTATGTTGGTAGTTCCTTGCATATTACACACATAGTAACCATGGTGTGATTGTAGTGGACTACAAATGACATGGCACCCTGTCCCATCCCTACAATAGGAAAATCATTGCATACAGTGGTCCTTTGCTATTTTCACCACTGGATGCCTGCAACAATTGTAGAGTCAGCAAATATAACCCACAAAGGACAAACCATGCCTTATACACATGCCTGATATGGACAGATTCCACTGACACCATTGAATACCTGTATCATGCTGTTGTTGTAGATGCAGGATCAACCTTGTTTCCATTCCAGTTCTCACCACGAGGTCAGGAATGGCACATCTGATGATAACAATCTGTCTACACAACATGCCCCAGAATCCTCAGGTACAATTCCACATGTCACAGAACATGCATGTGGGGCATGTGCCCATTCCAGACACCATCCATGTTATGGAATATAGAAAACATACATGGCAAGCATTGCACAGTACTGCCAACCCACAATAGTAACCTAGATGAGTGGATGGTGAATATAATACCTACCTGTGTGGGCCAATCCAGACACTACCCCCATGAACCACACTGCAGACCATTGTCATGTGGCCTGATAACAAGGTATACCTTTTACTTAGCCTTGTACAGCCTTCTGGCACAGACAACCACTACACACCTGTAAAGCAATGCACCAATGCATGCCAGTACTGGCAAACCTATGTCTGCGTGTGTGTGGAGTATAATGATTTGGACACCATTCACACTTACTACACCTCTCATTAGCCTACTGAAGCATGCCTTCTGATGTCAGACACGTTAACATACCCTTTGCCCATATATCAGCCTTATAACCTCTGTGGTGCATGTGATACCTACGTATTACTGTTGTGTGGCAAACTAGTTAGTTAGAAAATCTAATCCTGACCCTGCCAACTGTGATAATGTGTGTGAGTCCCTGAGAGAGTGTGGCTGTGTCGCCCTTGATCCCTGTTCTTGTGAACAGGCACATGTACTACACCTACCTTATCCTGCCTTCATCACTGTTGCTGATGTCACTCACTGTCAAATATACCTTTGGACAACTCTCCAGCATGTAAGCTATGTGACGCATGCAATAACTGGTAGACATATAATAGCATTATATAGTCAGGCAGGGGTTTGAATCCCTGTACTGGTAAATGAGTGACACAAACATACTTAGCTTTTACTCTCCTACCCCCTCCCTGTCTTACTTTGTCTCTGTCTGTCTCTTTCACTCCCTCTCTGGTGGATGTGGAGAAGTGCACCTGGTTTGATTAGGCAGCAGCTTGTGTTTTGTAAGTGATGCTCATGATCAGCTGATGGCCTGTGCATGAATTTCAGTCCACCACTAGCTGATTGCATGTGGAACAGCTGTAGTAACATTTCCAAAGCCAATTGCATGGAAACACACTCTTATAACTAGGAACATTAAGTGGATGTTGGCCCTTTTCATTCACTGTGAGCAGGACTTCAGGTTGGTCTTTGGCAAACAGCATCACAGATGGTAGTGGGATATACCTTTAATAATATACACTGTGGAGACAGGTGAACAAATAGGAGGGGATGTTCCAGACATGACTAAAGAATGTAAGTTTTGCTCTTATGCATTTGAAGTAATGTTGGTTTAACAGGGTTTGTGTAGATATGGCTGGTCTACATGATTTAATACCTGTCATGACAGTGTTATGTGGTTGAGCAAACTCCCACCTGTAGGATTGTCTGCAGACTGGCCAGTGTTTGGGGTCTTATGTGTCTTGTGTTACTCAGAGATTACCTATCTTAGAACTGCAGAAGCATAGTCTGAGGATTGCAGTCAGTACATGGTGACAGCCATGAGAGTTACTGATTTCATATCCCTCATAGGACATATGTCACAACAAACCATGTTATAACAGTAAATGTATAAGGTTATCACAGCAAAATGTCAATATTGGCAATGTGTTTGTGCTTTCAGCCACAACTCTGCCAACCTTTGTACATATGTCATGCAGTAAGAGGTGCATATGTTCAGTACAGCATTATTTATTGACATCATACCTCATAACAAGCCAGTGAGATATCAGACTGCTAGACAAGTTATGTATAGTAGGGGTTATATTTGAGGACATAATCTGGGTATTCTGTGGTAGTGTGTACATTAGTGAGGTCTGTGTACTTATGGTGATTGTTGACAGTGTGTGTATTCCGAATATGCACCTTGGCCTGTGTACAGACTGTGGTAGATGTAATTATTCTTGGTCCTGTTCTATTTGATGTTACATGTTGCTCCAGTTTATGGTACCCTATCGGTGTACATGTTTGTAGGGCCAAATACACACATGCCCCATAACACAGACAGGTATCGGACCACACTGTGTAGTGGCCCAGTATATGTAGGGTTAGTTTGTGAGTGGCAAATATGAGGATGGTGTTGATCAGACAGTCCATATACTGTAATATTAAGATCGCTTACCATATATGGCTGTGTCTGTGTTGACATTCGTTGTCGGTATGCACTTTCACACAGGTCTCTGATACTCTGTGCTGTGACATGCCTGTAGAGCCTGCTATATTTGCCGGTACATGTGTATTCCCCCATAAGAAATGTAGGCCAGTGTTGTGGCAGTCTGCCTGTAGTTTGCACAGTGCTTTGTGACATACCTAGCAGCTCAGTGTACTTACCCAGTGTGATGTTATGTCCAGATATTTGTCAGATGTACTGCTGCCGGCCTACCATAACTGTCATGTATTTCTTACAAAGCAGTGGGATGCTGTACTGATGTATGTCACTAACTAGTGGGTAGTATGTGGCCATGTGACCTCTGCACCACCAGTTATTTTGTGTCAGGACAGAAAGGAGTGTGTGAATGCATAAACTGTGTGGGCATACATATTCCAGTATTTACGTGATATGCTCATTTACATGGCTGTTAACATCCACATTGTCAGGCTTGGTCCACATGTCTCGCACTAAGGGATTCTATGTATACCTCTGGACTGACCAAAGTGTGTCAGAGTGTCCACCTTTATTGGTCATATCTCTGCTGTATTCCAAAGGACAATTATTGTGATATCAGTGGCTCTGTACTATGATGACCGTAGGGTGTTTGTCAGTAACTGATGGCATACATGTCAATAGCAGATGTGACCTCCCACACACAACATTTCTGTTAAGACAACCACTGTTGCAGCAGCAAAGGTCTACATATATACCTGCAATACGTACATGACATTCTCTTACACTAAGAGGTTGAGACTATTGGTGCTGAGTTATGACTCCACTCCATGTTCTGGACATATGTTAAACATATATGTATATAGCTATATATATGTTCATATATCTGTATAGATATATACACATATACATATCTACATACATATATGGATATATATATCTATATATATATATATATATATATATATATATATATATATATATATATATATAGGTCTACTTCTAATGACCGAAACGCCTTTTCGTCGACAGTGAAATCACCGACACGAAACGACCGACAACGCAGTTGACCGACGCTCGAATCCCGACAGACGGAAGACCGACAAGGGGAATGTGTAAGCGACCTGGTAAGTATCGATAGTGAGGGATTTAGGAGTAGGGAGCGGACAGGTAAGTGTGCAATACTCAGGGATGTAGGGTTAGGGTGTGTGATAGGTGAGTGTGCGGTAGTGTCGGGTTGGGGTGTGTAAGTGAGTTAGGGTTAGGGTGCAGGTAGGGAGAGTGTGCGGTAGTGTCGGAGCTTGGGGTTGGGGTGTGTAAGTGAGTTAGGGTTAGGGTGCAGGTAGGGAGAGTGTGCGGTAGTGTCGGAGCTTGGGGTTGGGGTGTGTAAGTGAGTTAGGGTTAGGGTGCAGGTAGGGAGAGTGTCGGTAGTGTCGGACCTTAGGGTTAGGGTTTGGGTTAGGGCTAGTGGATATGTGTTGTAGTGTACTGTGTTGTTTACGTGTAGTGTGTCGGTGTTATGGTGTTCGGTGTTTGGTGTTGTCGGGTTTGTGTGTTGTCGGTTTTCTGGCGTCGGTGATTTCACTGTCGGCGAATCGGCGTTTCGGTCATTAGAAGTAGACCCATATATATACATATATATATATATATATATATATATACATACACACATCTATATATGTTTACACACACACACACACACACACACACACACACACACACACATATATATATATTTTATATATATATATATATATATATATATATATATATATATATATATATATATATATATATACATATATATATAGTTATAGATATCTACCGATATATATATATATATATATATATATATATATATATATATATATATATATATATATATATATATATATATATATATATATATATATATACACATATATAGACATATATAGATACATATATGGATATATGATGTACACACACGGGTTCACTTCAGTTCACTGAACTTTCAATTCACTGACTTTCATTTCACTGACACCATTTCATTGAAATTCATTTCACTGAAACTTCATTTCACTGAAAGTTCATTTCACTGACAACTATTATTAGCAATAAAATGGAATATTCCCCCTTCCCCACTGTAGTGCGACCCTGGAGTTAGAATATATAGTTAGGGGGGTGTGGGGGGCAGAGCCTTTTCTTTTAATAAGCATTAAACTTTACTGCTGACAACATGTTACACAGCAGTACCTTGGTACACTGTAGTACAGTCATCATATGCATCAGAATCATATTAGCCTGTCCCTGCATCGATGTTATGGATGACAGGGATGTGGCACAGGTATCATCATATGCACAGGGTGTGTTGTTGGTTTGCCAGAGACCTAGGCTGAGCCATACTTTTACCCCATGTGTGTGTGAGGGGTTTTAATTATTGATATGGCCATGGTAATGTGGTGAGTGCAGGTATGGGGTTGCCGTAGCTGTGTTTGTATTGTGTGTGAGTATGTAGGCACACAGTTCTGCCATGTGGCTGCCCGATACAGGGGTTTGTTGGACAGCTGCAGACCCAACCTGGCAGGGTGTGCTGCAGACCCAACCTGGCAGAGTGTGCAGTTCACTGCCTTCGGCCATGGACATGGGAACTGTGCCTGCCAGGGGTTCTAGGGGCATTTCCAGGTACAAGCCACGATATGGTTTTCTCCCCTGATGATGACATATGTCTGTTGGAATCAGGTCCCTCCTGGGACTGGCCAGGGCCACGTGCACATGGCCTGCTGTGGTGTGGTGTGGACACCTACAGGAGCAGCTTGGTGTCCTTGCACATCCACATCGACCTCCAGCTGTTGGTGTTGCTGGCCTACATCCACGTGGCCGTCACACCATTCCCACCACATGCTTAAGCATGGACAATCCACTGTCGATGACTCTCAACATTTAACCCTACTGTCTATCCATGACCTCTGTATAATAATGGAGGGCACCTGCAAGATCAAGGATGTTGTCAGTTACAGCTGAATGAGTAGCCCTCTGCAGCCTCAGACACTGTCTGTTGTACCGTTCCATACATGCCTGCACCTCCATGACAGCCTGAAACATGTGTCTGGTGGTACCAGATGGGGCACGTCTGCCAGGGGCACGATGATCAGTAGCCCTCCAATAAGCACCCATGTACATCTGCCTATGTGGTACCCTGCTGGACATCAGCTATGGCTGCTGTGTCCAGACACATGTGCCATAGATACCACACTGTCTTGTGCACTGTCAGCAACCACCAACTGTCCCCACTGGTGATGGGGTATCTATAGGCACTATGACTGTATGCAGGGATGGGGAGGATAATAGGGGGATGTCAAACGATGTCGCAGTTTTGGCCTCTGACAACCCCGCCTGTGCCTCAACACACCTATCATCATTTTCAGTGTCTGTATGGACACGAACATCAGATTGCCTGCAGGAGGGATCCTGACCCACCTCGCCACCTATGAAGGGAAAACAAGAAATGCACTTTAGGACCTGTACATCATTGCTTAACAGTACACAAACACACACACACACACACACACACACACACACACACACACACACACACACACACACACACACACACCCTGACATTCCAACATAATACTTACCTTTCCCTGAGTTTACAGACTGTCCCAAGTTTATTCTATTAAGTTCCCCATCCTGCATCAGACTTGGAAACTTACAGTCATTAATACCAATCATTAACGTATTTCTTGTAATTGCCTAGACAAGTGATCACAAAACATGACCTGTTACTCCATTACCTCTTCGACTTGATTGGAGTTGTTTTTTCAAAGACTCACTGCTGTCATCCAGTGTTCACCCTGGGTTTGTCCAGACATCTTGAGCATGGCTCCCATATGTTAGGGGCTACTATAGTCACTCAATAATGTCACGCACTGGATTGTCATACATAACTATTGTTCAGTAGATGCAAGATCCGTTGCTCTATTAACTTATTATGTGGACTACAGTAATATTTGGAAACACTCACTAGTGTTGTCTAGTAATTGCCCAATGCATCTGTAGTGCTGCATACATGGGTATTCTTTCACCTTTCTGTTGATTGCAATTATAACAGTATACCTGGTGTCTAGTTTCCCTCCCATTGCATGTTACATGCTACAGAACGTATTATACTATCAGCTGTCCTGAGATTACATGTCAGACAAATATTCCTGGTGTCTCATGTGTCTGTCTATGTCCATGCACTGCACAAATTCGAAGGGAAGTCGAGAGGTATGAACAATCCCACAATCGCACATGTGCATACATGGACACACATACACAAACACACACACGCATACACACACACACATCCTACATACATCAACCCCCCTCCACTCCACCAGATTGCACTTACAGACAAAATAACCCCCACCCCCACACACACACCTACAAGTGAGGTTGCATAAAGATATTACACACAGACCTCCCATTACCCCATCTGTCAAAATGCATGACATATGGCACTCAACAGCATGCAGTGCAGCTATAGTCAATCCATGCTATCATCATTATACATGTGTGTGATGCATGGGTTTTGTTAGTAGGTGATGCCCCTTCCCCTGGATTATACTGCACCCATGTACACAGTACTGCTGTGCACCTGTTCCTCACCCTGGCATGTACTGTGCACCATACCTCACAGGTGTACACACCATTGCTGAATATGTATTACTGTGTCAGTTATGTCTGCTCTGCTACTCACAGACCCTATGTGTTTGTCCGACACATACCTGGGATGATATGTGGACAGATGTCATTTGTGAATGCCTGATGTCTGATTTACAGATCTTATTATCAGCGGTGCATGTATGGCCAATTTGATACAATTACAATGACAATCTTCAAACCTTACCATGGATATGGGGAGTGTACACACCCTTATTGATATGATGCCCTCTTCCTTGATATGCCATGTGACAAAATTACTGCATATGTTAACATTACATGAACCTGATATGTGATATATGACTTGTACAATCAAATGCAGTGTCAAACAAATGTGTTAGTTGTGCAGATGCTGACTGAGATGCATACACTTTGTGGGTGCATATGTGTGTATGCCCTTATCATGATGGTTTGTTGCACCTACTGTTATGTGTACTACAGCAGTGACTAATCCTGGCAGGGGTATACTAGCATGGGCCATCTGCATTTACCAGTATTTGGTCAGTCTGCCCTACACATGTCCTCCAACTCTGCATGATCGCAAGGTCAACTCATGTGCACATCCCTTGGAGTTTACACACTGCCGTCACTATTGCTGTGGAGTGAGGGTTATGTCTTGTCCACAGTTCCTGACCCTGACTGTGTGCAGATACAGCCATGCATAGCATCCTTTTAATCCCTGCTTCAGTGCACTGTTGTGTCATGATGACACCCCCTCCCCACCCTCAGCCTTTTTGCAGATGCTTGACAACTATGGCCTACACATGTGTGTCATTTTGCAGTGTCCCAAACACTGAACACCATGTGTACCAGCCTTGTCCCAGCTAATGAATGGCAAACATACAGGTGTACACTGGTACCGGCAAGGTACAGATGGGGGTGGTGGGCCTGAGGTGGGGTGAGGTGTTGGTTGTGCAGCACATGCATCTTACTTGATACTGTCTTAGGTTTCCAATGTGGTCTTGGTACACCAGTACACATTGCAATGCATGCCTTTTGGGGACCCTTTCTGTTATGCATACACTACCTGTAGAAAGGTCTGGCTGATGTTTCCTGTGGTACAACTGTCCCAACATATTACCCTAACCCATGGGCTACACTTATGCAGAGTCCAGGCAATTGCTGACATGGGGTACTGCACAGCTAGTACTTGCTAGACATTCCTGCAACTCCTTCAGTGTTGTGGCATGTTACTAGGCAGCCTGCATGACTTGTTTACTACATGTGGCATCGTCTGTCTTGAATGGCTATCTGTTTATTTTCTATATTAATCCTGTCCCATACATCCTTGCCACATACATGACTGTCTGCACTGTTTGCCATGGTATATGCAATGGTGAGGTATGGCTACATGTCCAACTCCTGGGTGCTACCTGTTGGGTATGGGGTCCACACCATGACATGTAAAATGTGTGTAAGCCATGGCTGCCTCTGTTGCAGGTAAGTGGGTACATTTGATGGCCAAAT
>NC_056737.1:352709897-352734897 GCF_019279795.1 Protopterus annectens | reverse complement strand
CGCAGCAACAGACTATATATATTTCATCTCACATATGCATGATCTAACTTTACAGATGCAGATGGATACACAACCGTGGTCTACTGATGTACCCTGTGACCTTACCTGCATGCTCCTCTGCCATTGTTTAGGTAGCACCCACTTCCACTATGCTGTCCGCCAGGTGTTGTGTATGTAGGCGGGCAGGTGCCTCGAGGCTGGCAAGGAGATCTTCAACATATGTCAGGGGGGATGGATGGCATGACCCCCCCCTGTTGTAAGCTGATCTCCCCTGACTGCAGCAGCATGCTGACAGGCATGGCGAAGTAGATCAGTGTACCGATACCGGCCCTGCTCATAACTGCAGTTATGCAGGCCAACATAGTATACCCTGTGGACAAGATCGTTCCAAAGGGTGGTCTGCTCCTGCAGATCATGGGCTGTTCGGTTGAACAACACATGGCAGTGCAGCACCAGGTATGAGATAATGACATCATTCTCCTCCACTGTATAAATGGGCAACCACTCCCTGGATATATTGCCTGAAAGACATAAAGATGGAAACAGGTTTGTGGACCTCATATTGCAAGGTTATCATAGTTGTTAATACACATCTCTGTCTCTCCTTCACCATATCTGCAACAACAATCTGATCACACACCTCAACAGGTATGTCTACAGAATACCTACCATTGGGACATATATTGTATTATACAACATGATGTGCTATGTGTTTGTAGTCATGTTCCCTGTGGAAACACTATATTTAGTAGCCTGTTATGGACAATGTCACCTGCTTGGCAATGTAAGGGCCACTATAGTTTCATATATGCATGTGCTCTGTTTGATATGTGATTGCTGCACATCTGTTGTTTTGTGTTAATGGGGATACCTATGCATGCTGTTGAACATGATCTGGGAATGTGTGGACTATTACTACCCACATATGTTCTATAACAGTGACACAATAGCATGTTTGGGGAACAGTTGCCAGCCAAACCACCTCTCCCACCTCATCTGGCCATGTTACCAGGCCACATCACATGTCGGCCCCACCCTGGGGCCTCCTCATCTACTGGTCCTGCACTACCTTCAGGTGGAACCACCTCAGGGGATGGTGTTTACCACCCTGGGAGCACATACAGACAGAATCCTGTCACCCAAAGTCAGGTCCAGGGTTTGGTGCATAGGGAGCTCCACAGAGACTTGGGGGATGTGCTACAGAACCTTGAGGCCCTCAGTACAAACTCACAGGGTCCGCATGCTCCTCATGCTTAGCACAGGCACCTTCAGGGCCATGACGCTGATGTTGTGACTGCCTAAGGGTGGGGACCTTGGTCCCATTGTTTTCATATATTTGGCTCATGGGCTTCCACATTGCAGACGACACTCCCCATCCAGGGTGTTTACCCACCACATGTGTCATATACTGCCTCTGTAGGCTGTCTTCTCTATCTTCCAACACAACCTACTATCCTTCCCCAAATGACCAATCCCACCTTCATAAACAAGGGCAATGTGTTCCCAACATGGAGTTCACACCTAACATAACCATCCATTTTGCACACACTTACTGCTGTATATACATGTGTGTATTGATATGTGTGATGTTCCCCCACACATGTCATGCAGCACTGTCATTCAAAAGTAGGGGACATGTATTTATATACATATGTGTGTGTGTGTGTGTGTGTGTGTTTGTATATATGTAGACATACACATATATATGTAGATATAAATTATGAGTTTTTCATATATATATATATATATATATATATATATATATATATATATATACACATATAGGTGTCTGTATGAATGTAGACATGCATATATATATATATATATATGTATATAAATATACACACACACACACACACACACATATATATATATATATATATATATATATATATATATATATATATATATATATATATATATATATATATATATATATATATATATATATATATATATATATGTATATATATATATATATATATATATATATATATATATATATATGGAGTGCATTCAGACATCAGGTCCAACCTCTCTAACTCTCCTTCCTGCACAGCTGCATTGCTCTGCCTTGCTAGAACACAGACAGGTGTCACATATGGACACAGCCTAACATTAGGGGGTATATATAGGGGCAAATTGCAGGTAAGCCTATTACACACCTATGGCATTTGTGCATACTACATTACACATTAACATGACTGTCCTGCAAGTGGTGGGCTATGGAACACACATGTCCATCATAATGGCATTACGTCCACCGCCAGCTGTTGGCCACACTAATATACATTTCTTGCATTACACAACACACACTATGATGGCTTACATCTTGTCAGTCAGTACTGGTCTGCACAGTTGACTGGTATGATCCCCTGCCCACAGGGACAGACACTATTGTCCATAGCAGTTGTTCAGCTGGACATCATTACAACACCTGATGGCACATATAAATCATTCCACATCATCTATCCCATTATTATGGACCAAGTACTACATTCAATTACAAGCATATATACTTCACATACCTGTTGTGGGAATGATGTCTCTTCTGGATTCAGTTTGCTGTGTGGATGGCTGAATGGCTGTGTGTTTTTTTGTTTGTTTGTTGTATTAGTTTTTTTTTCTTTCTCTCTCTCTCTCTATTTATCTATGTCAGTCTCCCTCCAGTAAATGGATTGAGCTGCTTTGAATAGATTGCAGTATGGATTTTGTAGGTGTTGCATATGATCAGGTGATTGCCTCTGGACCAATCAGTGTCCACCATTTGCTACCTGCATGCAGCCTGCTGTGTAGTACTTCCAATTACCACTGTCATGGCAACCCACTACTATATATTCCTACATTAAGTAGACGTGGTCCTTTACCTTTCCTGTATGAAGGACATCCTTCCTGTGTGTGAGCAGCAGTATTACAGACAGCAAGTAGCAATACCTCTTATAAGAGGACTTGCAGACTCAGGCTAGCTGCATATGTGCATAAGGTTCCAGACCTACAAACAGTGTGAGTAGTGTTGTTATATGCATTGTATACCACCCGTGTTACAGGGTTTGTGTGTACATACTAGTTTAGCATGGAATGCATGGAATGCAGTCTGTCTGCATAGCTCTCAATTGTGGGCCTATCCACATGATGGCCAGAGGAGTGCCTGTTATGTTTTTTTTCTGTCCACCACACAGGTCTTGTGTCAGATATTTCACTGGCATTGTGTCTGTTGAGTTTTATCAGTACATGGCTACATCCATTTGTATTTCTGACTTCATATTCCTGACTAAGGGTAGGTTGCAGACTATACTGTAACACCAGCAACTTTCTCAGTGTATAACAACACTATTTCAATTATGGCCCTGTGTTCCAGCCTCTGTCCTCCACCTATATACCAGGCTTTGTCCATATGACATGCAGTAAGAGGTTATGTAGTGGCCTGTGATTTTGTAGTGCTGCTATTCCTGCCATCATTCCAGTGATGTTGTGGTCCCCACACATATTGTGGGGTAGGGTCCATACATATGTGGGCTACAGCTCTACAAAACACGTGTGTCCTTCAGCAGTTCAGAGGTCAGTGTATGTAACAGTGTTATATGCCCCTGTAAGTCAGTCTATAGGGGAAGGATATGCACCATATATAACCTAGGCTGTTACAACATGTGAGGGATATCAGTAGTAAGATGCCTTAAGGTATATGGCTGTACATTTTCATACATTTCACCTTGGGAACATTGGTGGCCTAGTGCTTACTGTCATACAGACTGTTCTATATGTCAGTGTAATAATGATATTTTCAGTTAACCATTGTTATTTAACAGATACATCTTCATTGTGGCAACTTAATTCTTTTCCCCCTAGGGGTTAAGTACAGAGTGTAATTGGAGGCTGCCGAACTATACATATGCATTACTTACTGTAGATTGACTGTTATCCTCTGGCCCAGTCTTTCTTTACTGTTGTACTACTTGAAGGCCTTGCCATGGCCTGGACAGCAACATATGTTATGCTTTCGGATTACTGTCAAAAATTATCTGCTTGAGAGTTGCATTACTCAGTTAGTATGTATTTCAAACACCTAACAACTATATGACATGGCATATACAACTGTAATAGAACACAAATAAACATTTCTTATGTATGCAAACCTGTGTGTAATGTCATATCCTTTGATTTCTCTGTGGGTATATGTTTCATGCAATAATTGTCTTTTGTATGAGTGAATCATACACTGTCCATTTTAAAGTATGGCAATTGTAGGTAAACTGGCTGTTCAATATGCTGTGCACCCTCTAAATATGTATTGTCTTATACATATCTATGTGTGTGTATGTGTATTTACATATCTATCTATCTATATATATATGTATATATATATATATATATATATATATATATATATATATATATATATATATCTCTGCATATATGTGTGTGTATGTATATGTATCTTTGGAATGTTTATTGCTTCCACATTGTACATTCCGTATGGTAGCCAGACTGTACTGCATGATATGTTATTGATACCATCCTGACATCATGTAGGTGGGATGGATTACTGTTAACTTCCTGTGGCTATATTGTATAGGGTCCTGGGTATGGGACTTGCTAGTGTTGTTATTGTATTGCAGGGCAGATCTATTTGGCTGTGGGAGAGGGGGTGATATCAATAATTCCAAGAGGTACTTAGCTTGGGCCTCCTCACCCCCATTAACGGTGCCTTTGGCCAATATATGTATTTGTTGCATTCTCTTTTATATCTATAGATATATATCTGTGTGTGTATATATATATATATATATATATATATATATATATATATATATATATATATATATATATATATATATATATATATATATATATATATATATATATATATATATATATATATATATAGATATATACATATATGTATATATATATATATATATATATATATATATATATTTACATATATATATATTGACATATATATATATATATATATATATATTTATAGATGTATACATATGTATATATATATATATATATATATATATATATATATATATATATACAGACATACATCTATATGTATAAATACATTTCCTGTACTGTTGAATGACTGTGCTGGATGATATGTTGGTGAAAACATCAGGGATATATATATATATATATATATATATATATATATATATATATATATATATATATATATATATATATATCTGACATGAGTTACTGGTAAATCCCTTTGGTTATGGTTTGCTGGGTCTTGGGTTCGAGCCTTATAAAGGCCATTTATTTTGTTGCTGGGCAGTTGGATACAGAGTGATTAAGGCACTTTTAAGCAGTTGTAAGTGGGTTTGTGCAAAGGTAAGCACTGCTAACTTCCGGTTGCAGTTTCTTATACTCAGTTAGCTTCTAAACTGCTTAATCTGTGTGGGCATTGCTTACCCCCACACAAACAGGATTAAACACGCCCACTGCACCTTAAAAGTGCTTATTCCCGCTTACCCCCATGCTAATTTATTTAAAAGAAAAGAAAAGAAAAAAGGCTGACAGGAAAGTGATGAAAAAGGGACACAAAGAGGGAAAGACAGTAGGGAAAATAGCTAGGGATGTGCAGGATGGGTGTAGGAAAGGTCCATAGCTGCCCATTTCTTCTACAGCAACAGCTGTGCATATACACTGATTTGGAGGTAGATTTGGACTCTCATACCCCAGAGAAAGGGGTTAGGACAACAATAATGTGTTGTAAAGCCAATTAGACCAGATTACATGTGTCCAGTGGACATGTGTGCAAAATGGACAGCTATGTATGGGGCGAGATTTTTATTTGGGATCAGATTGCCCTTTTTTTTAAGGTGAGAGTGGGATGTTGGGGAGGGATGGTAGGCATATTTGGGGAGGTAGGTTGGGTAGGATAACAGACAAGACAGCATACAGGTGTGGTATATGACACATGTGCAGGGGTAAAAACCTTGGATGAAGAGGGGTGTTTGGAAGTCGGAAGCCCATGAGTTCCCTAGTGGAAACAGTGGGACTGAGGTCCCCACCCATGGGCAGTCACCATTGCACCTTCATGGCCCCAAAGGTGACTCTGCTGGGGGATGGGTAGGAGAGGCAGGCTGACCCTCTATTTGCACCACATGGCCCTCAAGCTGGTGTAGCAGATCTCCAAACTCCCTGCAGAGCTCGCTATGCACCAGACATTGGACCTGACAATGGTTGACAGTATCCTGTCCGTGCCCGCTCCTGGTGGGGTGAGTCCCATCCCCTGAGGCGGTTCCAACTAAAGGTGGTGCAGGACCAGCAGATGAGGAAGTACTGGGGTGGGCCCCAGATGTGCTGATGCCCAGTGCCATGGCCAGATGAAGTGGGAGAGGTGGGTCCGCTGGGACTGGCCTTCCCAAACGTGCTATGGTGTTTCAATTTTAAAACATATGTGGGTTAATAATAGTAAACATATTCCAGGATTAGCTATAACCACATGCATAGATATTCCCATTAACTCAAAACACCAGATATGGAACAGTTGCATAGCAAACAGAACACATGCATATATGGAACCACAGTGGCCATTACAAGAGCATGCATGTACATTGATGGCAGCATGCCACCAATGTGGGAGTATTTCAACATGGCACATGCATAAAACCAAATTTCAATATTTATCAAATAATAGGACATATGTCCCAACAGTAGATTTAATTGTACACATACCGATTCAGTTGTGTATCTAGTTTATTGTTGCAGATATGGTGGTGGGGGAAGATGTCAAGTTAATAGCTTGTATATTCCTGTAATTCTCATTACTTTCTTAGTGCTCTGATCTATACCTTACAGGTATTATTACACTATCCTATGGCCTTAGTTTGGACAGTGGTATGGAAGTAGACAACTATATACATGAACTGTGTTTTACCTGCAGTATACACCTCTTACCTGGTGTACCTGTGGAGGTATTGCTTGTTAACACTACCTGACTGTTTCTACGCATATTACCAGATTGCAGGTTGGTGTTATGCACATACCTCTCCATCTCTTTTTGCAGACACTCTGGGCATGTCTTGACAACATGCAGGTGAAACTGGGACATATTTTGACTACTGCCCTCATAAACCTTTGGTGAGTTGTACAATGACAGGTTTGTTTTCATAGACATTTTCCAAATATTTACAGGCCTGACAGTCAGTTATATGACATTAAATGCTGCCTAAATGTCAGATATTATCACACTGATATGCCAGGGGGACAGGGTAACAGGCAGCAGATATGGGCAAATTATCTGGACATTCTGGACAGATCTGTACATTTGAGGGGTATGATTCTGCATACAGCTTACTACCACTCCCAGGATTCGATCCATGGCTGTGTCTGCTAAAAATAAAACAGTGTACATCACAGTTGAGTGTGCTATATATATTTTGCTGTGTATCTTTTCTCTGAATTCTGTCTATAAGTCTCCTGTGGTTTTACAATCTGACCTTGTAATTATAACACTCGTATGCAGGGTTTGCTAACACTAACGCTAACACTGCCATACAATACCAGACTAAACAGTACCAGTCCAGGATTTCAATCTTTTATTTCTTGCCACGGTTTTCATATCTGACAGACCTGTGGGGGGAATGTTTGTTAACACTACCTGAATGTTGCCACACATATTACTAGATTTCACATTATTATTATGTACGTACATCTCACTCTTTTACTGCACGCCCTCTGGTCATAGCTTCACAACATGGGGTGGAGTTGGGACATATTTTGCTTATTACTCGCATGGCACTTTGGTGAGTTGCTAGAGTGACAGGTTTGTTCTTATAGATATATTTCTGACAGTTATGATGTCTGACAATCAGTTGTATGTCATTATTTGCTGCTTAAACTTCTGGGATCATCCCACTGATTTGCCAGAGGGACAGGGTGACAGGCAGGGGACTTACGCCAATTATCTGGACTTTCTGACAATATCTGTAGAGTTGTGGGGTATGATTCTGCATACAGCTTACTACCACTCCCAGGATTCGAACCATGGCTGTGTGTGCTAAAGATACAACACTTCACATCTCAGTTGAGTGTGCTATTTGGATTATGCTGTCTATCTTTCCACTGTTTTCTGTCTAAGCCTCTCTCCATTGTACAATATGACCTTGTGATTACAACAGTCATATACAGACATTCCTACACATTTTATTTATGTAGCACAGTGTGGGTAACTGTGCTTAATACAACAGTACTATTAAGAGATTACAACACTACATTATCATATGATACCTGAGTAAACACAAGCAGTCCAGGAGTTAAACCTTTATTGCCAGGTTGTTAATCTTTTATTTACATACAACCTATTTGAGACTCTTCCTGCCATATTGTCTGGTTTATTCAGCACATGCTATACACAACACAGGTTTTATACTGGCAATTAACTTTCTACTACTTTTAGATTTATTTCTTATGACAGTATATGCAAGATTATTACTAACCTACCTTGCGACGCAGCCTCTGCAGTCTGCAGGCTTAGGCTTCCTGATTCACAGCCCACTCATCTGCCACTGTCAAAGACATAAGAGGAATATTTAGACATACCTATCCATAATATACATGAGCTGGCAATTATTAAACAGGTAGTAGACTGATACTTATACATGGCTGGGACATCACCCGTTTGCCTAGCCTCTTGGATCCACTGATCCAAGAGCTCCTTCTTTCTCCGTTTCATGTTGGCATAGTGATGCCTGACCTGCTCACCAGTTTGAGTGATGCCAGTGGCGCTAGTGAGGTCAAGGGTGAGACAGTCCCAGGCTTCTGCTTTATATTGAAAACTCTGGTACTGGCCCTGCAGCAGTCTCTGGTAATGGTCTTTAACAAGGAGTCCTGCCATGACTTGGACTCCTGGATGCCAAACTGCTGCACCCAGAAGTGTGACCCTTCACCCACATTAGCCATAATGCCTACAGGAGGAAGCTACAGCCAGTTATCTGATGTATTCCCACCTTTGGGGTTTAAATAGGGCTGATTTCCCACACTTTGCCATGACTGGATGGTTTTGAAAATGGTAATCTATGGGCAAACCTGCTTACCTAAGTTTTCTTTGCTTAAAGGGGTATACCAATAGGCAAACTGCTTTAGATGGCCTACACATTGCTTACACCTAGTAAGCAGGGGTGTGCAATGCTTAGTATTGCTTAATGTTAAATTTGCACATGATTTGCTGTTTGACATTGATTTATCATTCATTACATATTATATGTGTTTGGTATCCATGAGTCATGTGTACGTACACTGTATGGGGTCCTTGTGTTTATTGGGGAATTTCAACACTTTATTACAATGGCAACTCACATCTGGACTTAATGCAGTACTCCAGTTCACATATTTATGTTATGTAGTAGGTTATACAACATAAAACTGTATATAGATTCCTGTCACATGTCAATTTTGATTTTGCTATAGTGAGGATCTGTTTGGGGATACCTCAGACTCATGTACTGCTTTGATGGCTTACCGGTTAACTACTGTGACTATAGTGTACTGGGTCCTGGGTTCAAGACCTGCAAGGGCTGTTTATTTTGTTGCTGAGCAGAACAGCAGCTGTTGGATACAGAGTGATTAAGGCACTTTTAAGCAGTTGTAAGTGGGTTTGCATGAAGGTAAGCAATGCTAACCTCCAGTTAAATATGCTTGCAAGGAGTTAGCTTCAATATTGCTTAACCTGTGTGCACATTGCTTACCTCCACACAAACAGGCTTAAACCTGCTTACTACTGCTTACAAGTGCTTACTCCCGCTTAACCCCGCACTAATTTAGACAGAAATGTAACATGGCTCTTGCAAAAGTGATGGACGTGGGCACTCTATGGATTTATCATTCATTACACATTATACCTTCAATTAATACCCCTGATTCATGTGTACATATACTGTATGGGGCACTTATGTTTATCTGTGGATTTTACTACATTACAATGACACCTCACATCTGCATTTAATGCAGTACTCCAGTTTACAAATATATGTTATTTACTAGGCTATACAGCAAAAACAATGTTCCTAAAGTGATTTCACATGGAAAATGGAATTTACTACAGTGAGAATTGAAATGGGAATGATTGCTCACAAGGCAAACACTCTGACCACTACACTATTGCAGTACTTCTTCATTTGCATGTATCTTGCTATTTATTTTCTTGTGCCATTTAAGCTACAGCATGCATAGCTAAGCAATGGGAAAAGTCACACACCTAAGGTTACATTTTATTTGTTTGATAAAAAAAAAAAATTCTACTGCTATTTTCTATTGGAAGGGACAGGTTTCACTTATTGCTGTGGTGTATGCATCTGCACATTTGGCAGACATCCTAGCAACTCCCCATACCTCTCAACCTCTCCAGGCACACTATTTGGACAAAACTTGACAAATTGTGGTACAACTATGGACATATTTTCATTATGGCTGTTATAAACTTGGGACAGTTACTATGGTAACAGGATTTGTTTTAATATACGTTTTATCATGGATTTGAAGTCAGACACTGAAATGTATGCATTATTTACAGACTTTGATCCTAAGATCATTGCAGTGATTTGCAAGGACAATTATGGTGCTGTATGGCCGTGACGTGGATATTCTGCGATGATTTGTACAGTTGGGAGGTATGCAGCCTCCTATGAGCATTCTCACTCATTGTATTTGCCGGCAGCACTTCCTGAGTGCAGGAGCATGTGGATTGTGAGAGCTCTGCTCCCAGACACACCCCCTACATTTGTCCATGCTCTGTATCTGTTTAGGAGCAGAGGCAGCGCACCTTCATTACTATGCATGGCACACTACCGTTTTGCTCTTAAATGGATGTTTCCATGCAGGAATATGCTATTCCTGCATGGAACCTTACTGAATCCCTGGGACCATTTTTTTGCCAGTCATATATGTCTTTATACCTGCTATATTCAATTCCATCCAAACCTGTTGCTGAATTAACATTAATATCATTTAAGGCCTCATTAAACCCATTTATATGTATCTTTCTAAATATTTGCTATCTTCCTTATTTAATTTTTCACCATTATAAATTTGTTCTATGTTAACTTCTTTTTTACTATATAAATCAAATGCATATTATTTATTTTGTGTATTTCTCCTTGTTCTTTTTTACTTTTTTCCCTCCTTTATTTTAAATTCTCTCATATTTCCTTCTTTTACTATCTTACATAAGTATGATCTTACTTCTTTTTTCCTTGTAAGCAATATTTTTGCTTATATAACAATTTAATAACCTTATCCTATTTTCTTCTATATAATTCTTTTTCTTTTATATACAAGGATGTTTTGGGCCTGGTTTGGTCATGGTTGACACTTGCTGGATCACCTCAAGATGGTCGTTTATCTCATGTTGGTTGTCAGGAATATACGAACAGCATCCTTCTTTGATTAAAGCGCACGTACCACCTCTCGCCGCTAGGGTGAAGTCAAGAGCCATGTGGTTTTGAAGCACCACAGTTCTCATAGCATTTAGTTAATCAGTCACTAATTCGAGAGCAGAAAAAGTTGCATTGCTCATAACTTCAAGAAGTTTGGACAGTTTTCTCAGCTCCCAAATCAATTTCACTGCATCATATGCAAGGGCTATGCCTGCCCATGATATAATAGTGTCACTCAAGTCCATGTGTGTCAGTTTATCTTTGTTTTTCATGGAGTTATGGTTTCTCCACCCTGCTTCGATTCATCCCACTGGGTTCTCGGGTCTCTTGATTGGACTTCCAGGTTTACTGCTGACCTCTGACGTTTCAAAATTTTCCTTGAGGCAAAGCTGCAGTGTGTCATATGGCCGGGACCAGGTAACCCCAAAAAACAACTGCCGGACCAATTCTCAGGTAGCCATTTGTATGCCTTTTTCCCACAAACAAAATAACAATTCTCTACTTTAGTATTGATATATGCTTTCCCTGCATGAAACATTTTCTTGCCAATAATGGAAAGTTGCTTCAAAATAACAGGATTATGTTGTATTTCACTAAAAATTCTCTTCATTTTCTCAAGATATGAGTCATAGTTTGCATCACAGATAGTTTCTGCCTTATTAGCCTTAATATAACATTTATAAGAAACAGTCACATTGCAATTGCTCCAACCCACCTGAATAGTGCCATTTTTATAAAAACATACAATTCCTTTTTGTGTAACAGGTAGGTACAATGCTATTTTGCCTTGTGATTTCACAGGTGTAGTATCAAAAATCAAGTTTTCCCAGGTCTCATTGACCCCTAGGGGGACAGCAGTCATTAATAATCCCCCATATGCTGTTGGTATAGCTGTGCAAATCTAGCAGTTCGAAACATTAAAAGTCTCAGCATACACATATTTAATTGCTTGGTAAGTGTTAAAGCTTGGATGCCAGTCTATGAGTAATGCATCATGTTTGTTCAGTTCAACTCATGTAGCTGAAAAAAGGAAAGGCCACAGCAAAAAGTTCATTGTTATCAGTATAGCTAACAGGATGATCATGCAATTTTTCTGAGGTTGTTCTGCATCCCTGATTTACTCTATACCTGGTCATTTTGTTCTCGTTGTATAACAGTAACAAGGTTTTTGTCCAGTTCAAAGTTCTTAACCAATTTACAGTGTGTCAGATGAATCCAGGATGCTCAATCTGCGATCTTGACTGCAGTGGGTGTTGACAGTAACTCTTGGTACAGCCCTTCCCACTTTGGAGAACTCCAATTTCTTTTCTGCACGACCTTCATCCAGACCCACGTGCCTGGGACTACTGCTGCTTCTGATGGTGTGGCTTGTTCTTTATCTGAAACAGAATTTAACTGCAGAAGTTTGTTATTCAAAAATCGCCTCATATACTCTGCAAGTGAACTGTCAGCCTCCTGGTCTGCAGGCATGAGAGGTTTCCACTGAGGTGTATAATATGCCCTCCTAAACAGTATTTCTAAAGGAGTTAACCCGTTTGCATTTGGAACAGTTCTCATGCTCAACAGTGCCAGAGGCAGACAGTGCACCCAGTTCTTTTGTGTTTCACTAATCAATTTCCTAAGCTTATTTTTCAGAACTCCATTATGCCTCTCTACTAATCCTGCAGATTGGGGGTGGTATGCACAATGGTTTTTCAAATAAATCCCGAAATAACGGCTCAATTGTTGTATGTTTTGATTTACAAAGTGTGTGCCATTGTCACTATAGATCTTTTCCGGTATGCCAAATCTAGGAATAATTTCTTTAACAAGGACTTTTGCAACAGTAGCTGCATCTGGATTTTTTGTCAGAAAAGCTTCCACCCATTTGGAAAACATATCTATAATGACAAGACAGTACTTTTTATTTTCACATTTGTTTAGTTTTATGAAATCCATACAGATACTATGGAATGGATACGGTGGTGTAGGGAAACTCCCTTGCTTAGGCTTCAGAGCCCCCTGTGCATGATGCCTGTTACAAACATGGCATGCTGCACAAAAATGTTTTGTGTAGTTTGCAAATCCATACGTTGTAAACACTCGATTCACTAACTGTACCATCCCCCCTGTTGAGACATGGCACTGCCCATGGCTCAACAAAGCTGCATATCTAAACAAGTTAGATGGTAGAATTGGTTTTCTTTCTTTGGAGATGTACAGCCCTTTCTCAAGAATTGCTCCTCGTTTTATCCATTTTTGTTTTTCTACATTTGTAGTAAGTGTCTTCATTGTTTTTAACATTTCTAAATCTAAAATCTCAGATGGTTGTAATTCCTCACTTAAAAGAAATACTTCTGAAGCTGAAGCTGCCTGCTTTGCAGCTGTATCAGCTCTCGCATTACCTTTTGAAATCCTATCTTGTTGTTTGGTATGAGCTACGCATTTACAAATAGCTACTTTCTGAGGTAACTGAATAGATTCTAACAAATCTAAAATAAATTAAGCATGGTTAATTGGTTTACCAGTAGATGTTATCATTCCTCTATTTTTCCACTGCTGCGCAAAAACATGTACAGTAGAAAAAGTGTACTGACTGTCAGTAAAAAGGTTCACACATTTATCCTTTGTCAAGGTACATGCCCTTGTTAAAGCAATCAATTCTGCTGCTTGTGCAGATAAGTTGTGTGGTAAAGACTTTGCTTCTAAAATCTCAGTACCAGCAACTACTGCATACCCCACTAAATTCTGTCCTGTATGACCCCTTCTACACGAGCCGTCTACATAGTATGTCACCTCAGCATCATCCAAGGGAACATCCGTGAGATCTTTTCTAGACAGTGTCTTTTGCTCAATCTCCTGCAGGCAGCAGTGTGGTTTGCCATCTGCAGGGGTTGGGAGCAAGGTTGACGGATTCAAAGTTGTACATCATTCAATTGTCATATGAGGTTGGCTCAACAGTATAGTCATACAGGAAAGATGTCTAGCAGGAGAAAGATATGCTACTTTTTCTTGCAGTAAAATAATCGCGACTGCATGAGGCAATCTCAATGTGAAAGGGTGGAACAACACTACTGAGGCTGAAACCTGTACTGCCATTGCAGCTGCGACTATTCCTTGTACACAGTGGGGCAAGGATCGCGCCACTGAGTCTAGCTGTGATGAATAGTAAGCTATGGGGCGTTGTTTATCCCCATGTTGCTGTGTTAACACTGATGTCATATAGCCCTGCTTACAATCTACAGTTTGGAAAAATCGTTTATGATACTTTGGTAATCCTAAAACTAATGAGGATGCTATCAGTTGTTTCAATTTGCAGAAAGCTGATTATGCTTCTGGTGTCCATTGTAATGAATCTTGCACTGCCATAGGCTTCTTGAATATTAAGTTGGTCAGTGGAGCAGATTCCAAGGCATAGTTTGGAATCCATCTCCGACAAAAATTAGTCGTACCTAGGAAGGACATCATTTCCTTCTTGGTAGTCGGTTTGGGTGCTTGTAATATTGCTGTTTTCCTGTCTTCATGTAATATTCTACCTTCTTTGGATATTACATATCCCAGATATTTAACCTGTTTTTTCCAAAGTTGCAGTTTATTTTTGTTGACTTTGTGTCCTTGAGTGGCTAGAAATTGTAGTAATGCTATGGTATCTTCTCTGCATTCTTGCTGGGTGGGGGCTGCCAACAGAATGTCGTCTACATAAAGTAAAATCTGGCTGCCTTTCGGTGGGATAAGTCCCGCCAGGTTACTTGCCATTTCCTGTGCGAATATTGTTGGACTCTCACAATATCCCTGTGGTAGTCGCATGTAAGTATACCTTTTCCCCTGAAATGTAAATGCAAACCGGTGTTGGCTGTCAGGGTGTATCGGTATTGAGAAAAACGCATTGCTAATATCTACCACAGAAAAATACTTTTGTTGAGGTTTCAAATCATTTAATAAGGTGTGTGGATCTGGCACCGTAGGTGCTCTAGGTATAACTGCGTCATTTACAGCTTGTAAATCTTGGACCATACGCCATTCTTCATTTGCTTTCCTAACAGGAAATAAGGGTGTATTACATGGCGAATCGGGAGTTTCTATCAATACTCCTTCCTTAAGAAAGGCTGCTATTATAGGTTTAATTCCTAGTTCTGCATCCTTTCTTAAGGGATGCTGTCTCTTTTGAGGTCTAAATGCTGACTTTGGCATGATAGTGACTGGTCCTGCTGTACGAATAAGTCCTACATCTGATTTCCCTGTTGACCAGAGAGTCTCTGGTATGCCTCGTAAGGCTTTTTCCTCTTCCTCTAGTAAGAGTGCTACTCAGCTGTCCTCACTTGCCTGCAAGTGCACAGCTGGGTGTGTCTGTGCTATCTAATTCAACTTCTGCTTTTGTACTCCCTGTTCTAAAAGCTCTAATTCTGTCTGTTTTTCCCACCTTGTGACTTTTTCTCCTAAGTCTGCCCACTTCACATTCTTAGCTTTAGTCAAACTGACATGTGGTAATCGATTAGATTTGTAAAGTGCTAGGAATTCCTGGGGCAATGAACATCTAACTACACTGTTTCCTATTGTGTCCCAGTACAGATTACGTAATACTAATCTGTTAGCATGGTTTCTAAACAGTTCTTGCTCATATTCTTTATCAGGTCCTGGTTTGCTACAGTAATATAGAGTAGAATGCAACAAATGTTGTTTATCAGTGTCAAGGGAGGGGGATTTACTGATGGCTATGTTCATCAGTTCTTCGGTTACTGCCCCTGGACCAGTCATAACCAAGTCCTGGCTGTACCAATAAAATGTTTCACCCTCCGGTCGCACCACAAAAGTATCTATTTGTCGCTGTGCTTCCATACCCTGCATAGTTGGAACTACTGCTATGCCAAATATCTGCATAAGGTCTCTGCCCAAAAGATTTACTGGGCATTTTGCAGAAACAACAATTTTGCTTTTTTGGATCATCCCTGAAACAGGGTCAGTTATTGCTATGTTATGGGAGAATGGCTCCCGATACAGCTGTCCATTAGCTGCTTTCACTAATATGTAATCAAGTGATTCTGAAATTTCTGGTAGTTTGGAAGGATGTATCAGGGTCCGTGAAGCCCCTGAGTCACACAGGAATTTAACTTCCCTCCCCTCTACCAGAAGTGTAACTTTCGGTTTTGTGTCTGCTAAGTAGAGCTCTAGGCTCAATAATGCCAAGTCTAAAATTTCATTTTCTTCACCATCGGTGATTTCTTGTACTTCCTCTATTTCTTCTATCACATTCTCTACTCCTTCTATTACATTTGCATTTGTCTTTTCTTGGTTATTCCCTTCTAGTGATTCTTGACTATCATAAAGTAAGTCCTCACCCTCCTTGTCTTCCGTGGTTACCTTCTTATTTTGCCTGCAATCCCTTACCAAATGTCCCTTTTTTCCGCATTTAAAACATTCACCCCTTTTCTTTCTCTCTTCAAACTCCTCTGATCGCTTATCAGATTGTTTGTTTCCCTGGGCATTATTCTTACCCTTCTTCCCGGACTGTACTACAAAGACTTCCGCTCCTTCTTCTACTGCAAATACTTGAGTTTTCTTTTTCTTTTTGCTATTAAAATGCCTTTCAGCATGTCTTGCATATTCAAGTAATGACTGTAATCTACTCGTATGATGATCTTCCATGTGCTTTGTAATAAAACTACTTATGGGTGCAATACTGCCCTTCAAAAATGCATTCTTTAGTTGCTGCTCATATGGGGAATCATGAGTTTGGTCTTCAGGTACCTGCATTCCACAATGGTTATTAAAACACTCTAATAATCTGGCATAATATCTATCAACAGTTTCACCTTCTTGTTGGATGCATTGATTAATGCAATTCCAGTCAGCCCTAGGCTTCCATTTCTCAGATTCGGTCTGTCAGACCTTTCACTCTGTTATCCAGTTCTGCGTTACTATGTGGGAGTGGACTGTGTTCTGCATCACAGGGATTCCAGTTGCCACTGATCATGTGCCAATCTGGACCTATGATTTGTCTGACTACTTTCGCTACTTCCTCTCCATTTAAATGGTAACTTAACCTCATGCCCTGTAAGTCTTCTAAGAATTTTCTAAAATTAACTTTTGGATGGGGAATTCCCTCTGTGGTTTTCCGGATGTCTTCCAGTGTCCACGGTCTATATACTAGAAGAGTTGGGTCCTGTCCTGCCTGCCCTGCCTGTGGATTTGGTACTTCTATGAGTGGACATATCTCTTCTTCACTCATAGCTTGTGAATTTTTATTTATTTCATACAATTCAATATCCCCTCTTAAGTTGCGTGTTCGAGACCTAGTCTTGACAGGATCTCTGACAAATGGTTTTGATTTCACAGGGACAGTTGGGTATAGTGGAGGTGGATCTGCTTGTCCACTTGCTTCATATTCTGGTAAGGGGAGCAGAGGGGCTGATGCTATTACCAAGTTATTGTCTTCTTTATCTAAAAACATTGCTTTTGAATTTTTATTCTTTTGTTCCCTGTGGTTTGCTTCCTCAAGCCACCTGTGTGCCTGAGGAACTCCCAATTGACGTTGCTTTTTTACCTGACCTTCTGCGTCTGTTTTAAGTTGTTTGACAAGTTTGATAAGTGAAAGTTTATCTAATTTGCCATCAAATTTGTATTTATTAACCCATTTTGCATAGTACCTAACTTTATCGGCACGCTGTAATTGCATACATTTCACATCTTCGGTAAAGGGCGGATCTCGGGATCTTTTTGTGTACTTACTTCCCATATTGTCTTAACTTAGTTAGAAATTGTTATGTAACCCTTCTTAGCACATGGCACCAAGATTTTCTCTTTTTCACAGTTTATCTAGAATAATTGCCTACCTATCCTGTTTCCCTGATCTGTGACAAGACAGCAATCTTTTTTGTCCCTGATTTATATAAAACCTCCCTGACAAAAACAAATACTGTAACAAGTCCCTGATCTGAAACAAAGAAAAGGTAAATTCCTCCTTACCTGAGCCTCCGTGATTGATCGTCTCACTGGAACCATACTCATCCTCCAATCGCAGATCAGAAACAGTGGCTGGGCTCTTTTGAACAACAATTCAGTCGGAGGTCTTTCAGAGCAGAAGAACCGATGTGGCCTCTTCCCCGTACGGTTTCATGCCACCGGGCCCATCTGACCTCAGCTAGAGCGAGAGTTTTCCAGTCCGAAGGACAAATCTGTCAAAGGAAAAATAAACTTCAAAAATGATCAAAACACGGCAGGTTCAGGTTAAGGCACTTTAATCTTGCAGCAAGGAGACAAAAACGTGCTAATACAGAGTTTGTCTAACTAAAATCAGGAAGTAAGTCCATCTTTATACACTTTCTAACAAGACATTGCCTACCAAGCTGACGTAACAGATCATAAGTTTTAACATCATCATTACATAGCAACTGTTTGTCCATGACTTTCTGCTTGCACTATCAATTTTATGAAAAACGTGCTAAGAAAAACAACGTGGCCTTGGTGACCACTAGTTAGATACAACTTCCCACTATGTTATGTTACCATTCAAGGTACTATAGCTAATTCGAGCACAAAGCAAGTACAGATTCTTCAAGCAGTCTTTTGTTTCATGTATCTCTTCTTTTCCGCAGCTGTGCATGTTCTCATAACACGAACAGAGCTGATTGTTAATATTCAATCATATTATAGAAAACAGTATTGTTCCATTCATACACTATTCATACATTTTCCTGACCTAGCAGATAATCACCTCCTTCTCAGTACATTTCCAAAAGGCATAAACATGAATTTTGCTGTGCTAGCAAATACTAGGTCAGGGTGCATCTTGCAGTTTCAGAAAGCATACTGTGGTTTGAAAAATCATCTTATAATTTCATACAGAATTAAGCTGTACATAAAATAGAATGAAATGTGTTGACTCTTTTAGCTTCTAATAAGCACTAAACATACATATTAATACATATTTCTCTAACATCTGTGTCCATTAAAGACATAGGTGCCAAACCAGGGATGAATTTCCAGTTTCACATCCAATTGTCCAAGTTGCACTTGGATTGGGTTAGGGAGGAACTCTGCTTGACATATGTGGGGAGCCTGTTCCATAGATGGGTTAGTCTCTGGGATATATACCTATCTCTCCAGCAGGTCCAATGTATATCACAGGCAAGGTTTAAGTCTTTAGAACAGGTAGTTATGGTGCTGTTTGTTTTGTGGATATGCAGGAGGTCCATCAGAGTACGGTCTGACAATGTCCTGCATGCCAGGAATAGATATCCCCTCAAAAGCCAGTAGGAGACAGAATACAGGGAAAGGACCTTGAGGCAGTCTGCAAAGGGCATTTTACTTGCACCCTGTACTCTTATAGTGAGTAACCTCTGCGGACATTCCAATTTTTGGATACGCCTGGTTAGGTGCATACCAAAGGGGGCATTGTACTGAATGATAGGACTGATGAATGCCAAATATAGTGGAACAATGACTTCCTTGGACTTAGGTGCCATACCTTTGTTTATAAGTTGTGCAGCATAAAATGATTTCCTCTCCACTGTAGACATGTGATGGTCAAAGGCTAGATTACTATATATATATATATATATATATATATATATATATATATATATATATATATATATATATATATATATATATATATATATATATATATATGTGTGTGTGTGTGTTCATAAGTCCCTGACTACTGGGTCAACTCTAAGGGGTGTGTTGTCAATATGATAGTTACCAGGGATGGATGACTTCCCGAAGGGTATTATTATGCATCTCTTGGCATTTAGTTTTAGTCCACATTTCTTACATTTACCATTGTCTTCTCCTTAGCTCTTTCTTCCAAGTTTTGAGAATAGGACTTTTTTCTGGAATATTCTCTGGCTCTTTTTCCTTCCCTTTTTCTCCCTCTTCTATTTGTTTCCATAATGTCACTCCAGGATATAGCAGTTCCACTTTCTGGCTCACTGTGGTCAACTAGCTCCTTGAGTTACTCATCCCACAACCCTGCTGACTGGAAGGTTGAAATAACACATTTTTTGCTGACATTTCAAGCAGGTTTTCTGGAAATATTCTTCTGAATCCATCTCCACCACTGCATTTAGCTCCATCTCCTTCCCGATCTCCTTACCATCAGCAGATAACATTTCCTCTGCTCCCACATTGCCTGAAAAGATTTCTGGTAGTGATTCTTCCATTTTTTCTTCATGTTCAGCACATTCAACTTCCAAATTGCCTCAGCTCTTAGCAGCCATGTTTTTCCCTGTTCCTCCTGGCTGCCTTTGTACCCAGACAGGAAACAGGAAGTCAGGATGTATAACACCCAATTTCTTCCCCCTACTGCAAAGAATAGGGGAAGTTCCTCAATGCTCTTGCCAAAGATCCTCTTGAAATGTAAATACCACCTCGGGTCTCCTATGAAAAGGAGCTACTAGTGTATCGGACTAACCTGGTCAAAATAGAATAAATGAAATAAAACTGCTAGAGTTTCTACTTTATTTTTGAGAAACAATGTGCATGAGAATCATTAAGAGCTGGATCAATGTTCTGAAATCATGATTTACATATTATAATGCAGAAACATGTTTATTAATTTTATGAAGAGTTGAGAGAACATTTGTTCAATACCAATTTGAAAACTGAAATTTAGTCATATGAAATGCATACATTTGGCTTTCTTTTAAAAGGTAATTAAGGTATGTGTTTCTGAAGGGTCGACATAAAACACATGACAAGAAATGTCTAGTGTCTTAATGGAGCTGAATGTGTTTACTGTAGATAGTAAAGTGCTGAGGACTATGGATGAATTATACATGATAATGTTCACAAGCTGATAGATTCAAATTGCTTTACTTTCATGTATATATTCATTTATTGGGAGCATGACCACTTTTGAAACTTGTGTGAAGTTCTTACATATGGTTTTCAATATAGGATTATAGGAGATTACTAGGCTAATGGCCCTGGGGCCCTTACACTCCTAGCCAAGTTTAACCCTCATTCCCAAGAGTATCCATTAAAAAGCAGATACTAAGAAAATCAGCACCTACTGCCTCTAAGGAGGACACATGTGGAAACCCTGGGGAGAATTTTTGGTTACTCATCCAATCGTCCAGCTTGCACTTAAATAGGGTCAATGACGGGCTCTGATTAACATGAATTTGAAGCCTATTCCAAAGGCGAAACAACCTCTGGGACACAAATCTCTTTCCAGCAGGTTCTGTTGATGTTGCATACCAGGTTAAGGTCTTTAGAGCGGGTGACCTGTGTGCCATTATACTTGTAGATGTGCAGCATTTCCATTAAAGCAGGGATCAAAACTGCTTTATATTCCAGGCCCAGGTTGCCTCTGAGCAGAGTATTTGACACAGAGTAAAATGACAGTGATTTCATCTGTCCACATATGACAGATTCTGCAGGTCCAGAATTTTCTAGGTAAAGAACCTCTGTGGTCTTTCCAATTGTTGCAGGTGCTTGGAAAGGTGCATACCAAGGGGAGCATTGTATTCTATTTTTGGTCTGATGAGGGAAGAATACAGGGGAGTTGTAACCTCTTTTTTTCCTGAAGGCAATGCTTTTACTTATGAGATGAGCAATATCAAATGTCCTTCTTACCCCTATGGAGAGGTGGTGATTGAAGTAAGGTTGCTGTCAACATGTGTGCTAAGATCTATCACCACTAAATACGTGCTTAGGGTATTGATATTAATGGGGTAGTTTTCAGGAACACCACCCTTGCTGAAGGGGATGACTATGCAATATTTTGCATTTAATTTAAGACAATGACTTTGGCACAAATCATTAGTCTAAGTCCCTCTTGCAGGATGTTGACATCACTTGGGGTTTCGATGACTGGTCCCAATTTGCAGTTATCAGCAAACTTAGTTAGCCACACACCTTTAGTTTTTGTCTGGACTTTGCAGAAGTAGATTCTGAACAAAAGGTGTTCCAGAACCGAACCCTGTGGGATACCTCTGTTTATGGGTCTGCTAGTGGAGTTGGAACCTCTTATTTTTACCATGTGAGTTCTATCACTGAACCAGTTTGCCACCCACCTGACAATATATGGGTCGATGCCCAATTTCTAATTTTCCAAGTCTTTTGGGTTTCTAATGCCATGGCAGGAATGGATCCCATTCCTAAGTCAAAGTATAATCAAAGTTCATGGAATTAGTATCGTTTCAATCTTTGATGTCAGCCAGAAGTGCTCTTTGCAGCACCTGCAATGTGCCCAGTAATGATTCCTTCTGCAATTCATAAGGGGTTACATGTATTGGTAACATATCTAAATACAATTGTAGGCCCATTGCTCCTACTACTATTTTAACTGTCTGAGTATCTTTCTTCCACATTGCTCTCATTTCTTCCTGCAAATCCTAATATTTTATGACTTTGTGTCTCTCTGTATGCAAGACAATGAAGTCACTGGGTGTCGCAATTTCAATGATCAATGCTACTTTTGTCTTCTTTTCATGGACCGTTATATCCAGTTTTCTAGCATCTATCTTTGAACCTTTGGTAATGGGTGATCCCATTTGTGTAGACTTCATCATTTTCTATGATGCTTTGTGGCTCATGTTTCCAGTGTTTTTCAGCCACATCAATAACAATGTTTGCACAATTCCCAGTGCAATTAGTCTTGCCACATTATTATGCCTTTCAGTATACAATCCTTCTGCCATTAGTATGTCTCAACCAGCAACAAGGTGTGCAACTGTTTCCAATTCTGTTTTACAAAACCTACATTTGTCTATTTCTCCCACATGTTCAATGGACTTTGTAAACAAAGTGTATGTAGCCCACTATCTTGGGCCACTAATATTAACCTTTCATCTCTTAGTTTGAGTTTGCCTCTCTTTAACCATTTCTGCGTTTTATTCTGATCAACATGAGTTTTTTTCCAGAAGTCTTCTATACTTGCAATGAATTTTCCTGATATCTTGCCTTCTCATCTGGTCCTTCAGCTTATATTATTTCTTTTATTTTTTGGCACATCCAGTTGCTGCCTGATTTTTACCTACTTCTGGTTTGATTTCCATTCCTGCTTGATGCTGATATGCTTCTACTAGATTAAGCAGAGAAGTCATCTTAGATTTATTCTCCTCATGTTTCAAAACTTTCACTACATTTGGGTCTTCTGAGGTCAGCAGACATGTATGCAGTTCCACGATTGCAGAACTATACACATAATCAGTTTCAAGGAGGCCCATCTGTGTGAGTTTATTGATGATGCCTAAGTGGGGGACTGTGTCACAGACCTTGGCCAAGTCTAAGTAGGCTGTGTGCACAGATTTGCCCTTGTCTTGAGCTTTGGTGACTGTCTCAAAGAAATCCACAGAGTTCAACAGACATCTTCCCTTGACAAAGCCAAACTGGGTGGGGAGGAACATATGGAAGTTTCCTTTATTTCTATTGATAAGTTCCATGATGATTCACTCCATGGCCTTGCAGATAAGGCTGGTTAAGCTAATGAGCAATAGTTTCTAGAGTCAGTGCAAAGGGATGACCGTAGCTGTTTTTCATTTCTCTGTGATGAAGCCAATGCTTAGGTTTGATTGAAAAGAGTACCCAGTAGCATTGCTAACCCCTGTTTTAACCCATGTAGAACACAGCCTGGGATGTTATCTGGTGTGCTAGAGGCTGAGCTTTTAGCCTTGGAGAGAGTTTAAACAGGTGTTATGAATGTTTAGGGGTATATGTAACGGGGACAGGGGAGTGAAATTTTCACTGAAACTGTCAGTCAGCAGGTTTCCTACATCCACAGGTTCTGTATATGTGGTACAATTGACTAAAAGTTCAATGCACATTTGGGACTTTCCTTTGAGGTTACGGATGTAACTAAAGAATGCCTTATGGTTATCCTTAATTTGGGAATCTAATTTTGGTTCAAAGTTGGCTTTTGAGGACTGCACAAGAACTCTTATTTGCTTGTTTAAGTTGATGAGGGAGTGTTTCCAGTTTTGAGACCTTTCCTTTCTAGTTTTACACAGCAGTTTCTTTCTCCTGTTGTATGGCCTGTTAATGGCAGATGTTCACCAGGCAGGATTGATCTTACTTGAAGATCTTACTTTGGTCCTGTCAAGTACGGCAGAGTCAATGCAATTGTACAGATGTTTTTATAAAGCGTATAACCCAGCACAGGTGTCCATTCCATCTGTGAGGGGAGGGATTTGGAAGCTATTTAGGATGTCACGTAAGAGGCTGTAATTGGCCTTAGAAAAGATTTTTTTATTTTTGTTGCTGGTAATGGGGGGGGGGGGGTCTGATGTTATATTGCTTCTAATGACATTGATTTGTTGTCAGACCTCGCCAGGGAGGCAGTAGACTAGAGGTGGTGCAATGGTCCCCCATGTTGGTGAGTACTACATCCAGGATATATAAGCTCCTATTGGGGATATCAACCAACTGATCCAGGGCATTGGAGTTGATGAAATCCAGGAATCTCTGGGTAAGTGAGTTAGAAGACATATAATTTACACAGTCAATGGAAGGGTAATTAAAGTCACCCAAAACCAGGGTGTTTGATTGTATCTTGATAGACTCAAGTAGATCCATGTATGCTGAGTGGATTTCCTGATTCATGAAGGGAGTCCTGTAGCTGGCAATGACTTGAAAACAGTCAGTTGCACCTGAAATAATTTCAGGAAATCATGCTGTATAACCAATCC
>NC_056737.1:352682397-352699897 GCF_019279795.1 Protopterus annectens | reverse complement strand
GGAAATATATATATAATAGGCATAATGGTGAACAAATATATAATAGTTATGATAAATATATATGAGTATATAAGTATATATAAGTGTATGTATATACTACAATATTTATATCTATATATATAAAAACCACTACAATAAAATACTAATATAAATATAAATATATAAATAAATATATAAATATATATGTATATTTAAAATTCTATAAATACTGATATAAATACAAATACAAAAACAAATATACTAGGGGAAGTAACATAATGTATAGATACATATTGTACTGTTTAGAAATATGTTCAAACACAATATATATATAAAATATTTAAACATTTTTTAAATATTTAAAAATGTTTAAAATTTCCAATAAATTAATGACACATTGTGTAAAAATTGTGTGTGTAAAAATATATATAGATATATATATAGAGAGAAACACACCAATACAATCAAAGTCAAAATCAGGGAATACAATATAACAAGGAGTGTGTATATTCTGAATACATCTAATAAATGTAATAATATATCTATATATATATATATATATATATATATATATATATATATATATATATATAATCTACCCTAGGAATAGGTCCAACATAGTTCAATTGTTGAAGCTGAGCAACGAGAAAGGGCGTATGTACAGGATTATGGCCAGAGGGCTCCGAATGGCGTTCTAGCTAATAAAAAAGTTGTCGACAATGTTTTCGATGGGCAGGAGATACCGGATATGTACAAGAACTTGGACTTTCATGCCTGGATTATTCGATCATTGAAAATCAACAATAGGGAGAAGGGCAAAGACAAACGTGGTGGTTCCACGTACAAGGACCTATGTAAGACTTTCAAATCTTTGTTAACTAAATACAAATCCCTGGTTATAGAGAATTGGTACTTTGAAAAATGTTTGGAAGAAAAAATAATACCACAGGGATTAAGACTTAATACATTTCCAAACAGTGCTAAAGATGACAAAGATTTTTTTTTTAATTATTTGTGACATTTTAAATGACTGTGGGCTGGCAGTTCTAAAAGAAATGATTAAACTGAATACCAAAAATATGGAAATACTTAAAAAAGAAATTGATGTACTGTATGAAAGTATTAGTACTGATTTGTTATTTCAAGTAGATGAACACAAGAATGTTTATTTGAGAGTGCTGCGTGATGTAGACAATACTGCTAACACCAACATAAACAGGAAGATGTTAAAGTTGGAAAGGGATATAGCTGTGTATGAAAAAAGTATGGCATACTATGTTGAATCTGAAAATAACAAATATTATAACCACAGAAGCAGTACAACTAAGAATACAACTTGGAGAAGTAAAGAGAGGTATAATGATAGGGATTATACACATTTTAATCATTTTGGTGAAAATAGAAGGGGAAGACGGGAGCACGAATATTGTGATAGAGATTTACAGTATCATGCACACAACATATATGAAGTAAATGGAGTAGAACGGCACTTTAGTAGTTGTGGGGATAGCACTAACACTGTTAGGGAAGTGATCCCTTTAGACCTGGAAGAACCCAGGAGATCAGAGAGGTTGCGGAACAGAATGCAACAACCCACCTATGCACAGGTGATAGAGAACAACAATATCCAACATGTGGCGAGATTACACAGATAACATATGATAATTTAACTTTTAGCACTAGTATAGGTGATACTTGTATAGATGTTCAAGTAGATGAGATAAAGGAAAATATTATTTGTACTTGTAGAAATTTTAATATTTTTAATTATACTGGCATACAGATTACTGACGATTATTTTAATTTATTTATAAAAGGGTCTACCTTTGTACCCACTAACATTCCAAAAATTGAAACCATTCTGTTAGATATAAAATTGTTTATGAGAAAATTACATTTTACACATATGTTTAAGGATAGAAACACTGGAAGTAAGGAAAGTACACTAAAGAGAGCAAGTATATTTAATCCCCCAATACAAAACGAAATTATGAATTTTGAGAGATGTGTAACTAGGAGGATACGTATGATGAACTTGTATAATACAGAACCAGTCAAAAACCTAACTGAAGTTGAAATTAAATTATTAAAAGAGCTGAGTAATGATGACAAAATAAGAGTCATGAAACCTGACAAGGGTGGTGGCGTGGTATTTATGGATAAATGGGACTACACGACCAGAATGATGGATATTTTAGATAATGAGAAACAATATAGTAGAGTATCCAAAAATGAAATCAATATATCCTACAGACAGATTGACATAGTATTAGAGGACAACCTATTGCATGGTTTGATTGATATGGATCTTTACAACTTCCTTCTAGTTTCAGAACCAGTTATACCAGCTATTTTTGGAATAGCGAAAGTTCATAAATCTGTATATGACCCACCTATGAGACCTATTGTCTCGTCCCAGGGATCTAAGACCCAACCTTTGGCAATATATGTGGATTCTAAATTGAAGCAGTTCCACAAAAAATATAGTCATATCTTAGTTGATTCCTGGGATTTGAAGATGGGTGAGTGTCCATACAATAATGACAGTGTTTTCATCACAATTGATGTGAGAGATTTGTTCTCCGTCATACCACAAGAAATGGGTATGATATGGTTTGAAGATATTTTAACTGAAATGAAATTAGTAACGAGTGATGAATTTAGGTTGGTACTAGAAAATATGGAGTTGGTTTTGAAATACAATTATGTGTACTTTCAGGGTGAATATTTTCACCAGAAAGAAGGAGTGGCAATGGGTTCGGCTTGTGCCCCTATATATGCAAACATTATTATGCTATATTGGGAAAGTAAGTTCGTATTTTTATCTGACTATTATAGGTACATTGGTAAATACTATAGATTTTAGACAATATTTTTGTTGTATGGAATGGGCCACTTGACAAGATAGATGAATTTATTGTATACATTAATCAAACTACGTCATTTTTACAATTTACTCACGATACTGGAAAATATTTTATACATTTTCTGGATGTGAGGTTAGATAAGGATTACATAAATAAGTGTTACAAATCTAATATATACAGAAAGGAGCATTTTTCCAATGCCTACTTACAATTTGATAGTGACCATTCATATATACTAAAAAAGAACATTATAAAGGGACAAATGATTAGGATGGCGAGGATGATTTCAGATGATTCTGAATTCCTAAAAGAGATTGAATTTGTTGGTAATATGTTTCAGGAGAGAGGATATCCATTAGATTTGATACACGGTGTTAAATATCAGGTTCAAAAAGGTAGAAGTAATCACATATATACTCCTTTATTAGTTAAAAGTAATCACGTTTATACAGTAAATGAAGAAGTGGATGGTAGTGTCCGTGATATGGTGGGGGGTAATCATAACCATCAAAAGAACAAAGTTTCTAGTACACCATACTTGACCCTTACATATTATCAAGGGATAGGACAGCTTAGAAAATGTATCAATGAGACCTGGGAAATGTTTAGGGAAATGGCCATCAAGACTGATGTATTTAAAAATAATATAAGTTATAGTTATAGGAGAAATAAGAATATTAAGAACATCTTAGAGAAAAAGACCAACTATATACATGGGGCTAATAAAAAATGTGGGACTTTTAAGTGTGGTAGATGCGCGCAGTGTGCATTTACAGCAGGACAAAAGGAGATAAGAATACCCAGTCTTAGAACAACATTGGTTGCCAAAACTTACAGTAGTTGCTATACGAGTGGGGTGGTATACCTTGCCTTTTGTAAGGACTGCTGGAGCTACTATGTTGGGAAGACCGAACGACACCTACGATCCGAATATATGAACATATGAGGGACATTAACAAACATAATGAAAATAATGCTATATACAGACATGTTTTGGTCTGTAAGGATGCAGATTTCAAATTCTGGGTAATAGAGGAAGTAAAATGTCTTGAGAGGGGTGGTGATTGGGAGACCCAACTGGAGTTAAAAGAAATGATGTGGCAACTTAGACTGGACTCTTGTTGTGGCAAGGGGCTTAATGACCACACTTCCATCACCCCAGCATTGAAAATGCTTGCACCTGATCCCAAGAAACACAAGTTATGACTACCATCACCAATATTTAATTGAACTATGTTGGACCTATTCCTAGGGTAGATTTTATATATATATAAGAACTTGCAGAACCCTCCATATAGACCAATCATATCAGCATCCAAGTCTAAAACTTTCAATTTGGGCGTATTGGTGGATGAATGGACGAAGAACATCTATCAAAAGGTTCCCCATTTGATCAAAGATTCCTGGCACTTTCTGAGTAAATTAAATCAAGATGTATGGGACCCTGGAATTATATACATTACGGTGGATGTCAAGGATTTATTTTCCTCTATACCCAAGGAGATAGGTTTAGAGTACTTCTGTAACAGCCTAAGGAAATATTCTGAACATTCATGGGACAAAATTCAACTCATTATGAGCACCATGGATCTGATCTTGGACCACAACTATATTGAATTCAATGGTGAGACATTTAGACAAACCAATGGAGTTGCTATGGGGGCATCGTGTGCACCCTCTTATGCGAATTTAGTAATGCTAGAGTGGGAAAATCAGTACATTTTTACTAGTGAATACTATAAGCAAATGTCACTGTACACTCGGTTTTGGATGATATATTCATTGCATGGAAAGGAAATATGGAAACTATTCCATTATTCATTGAATATATCAATTCCACAACCAATTTTGAGATTTACACACACTGTAGAAAGAGAGGAATATCATACTTGGACACCTTCATCAGTTCAAATGAAAATGGTTATGTGTCTCAACTATACAGGAAACCATCCTTCTCAAATGACTATATACAGTATGGAAGTGACCATCCACCATACACTTTCAAGAATATAGTCAAGGGACAGTGTACGTGCAGCTCGCATGTCTTCTACTAGAGAGATCATGAACCAAGAAATTGAAGTTATCTATCAATTATTTAAAGAAAGGGGGTACCCCAGAAGTATGCTAAAGGATGTGACAAACTATGTAAAATCACAATGGGGTAACAAATATCAACCATTACTAGGGAAAGTATCTGTAGCAATCACAAAAAACAATGAGTTCAATAGGAGAGTGTGTGTGATTATGTACAATCCATACACAAATGTGGTAAAGGAAATATTACGTAGACATTGGTATATTTTCAACTTGGATGAAGAAGCACGGAACATAGTTGGCTCCATACCTAATATAATATTAAAAACAGGAATGAATCTAAAAAGACTCACAGAAACAAGTGGTAATAGAAGGCAGGGTAAATTATATAGGAAAAATGGCACCAAGAAATGTGGAGCTTGTAGACAGTGTCAGTTTATTAACCAAGAAAAAAGTGTGGTTTTGGAAAATAGTACCCACAGTGTATGTAATTTCAAAGAGGGAAATTGTAATAGCCAAGGTGTTGTATATCTCGCTAAGTGCAAAAAATGTAATGTATACTATGTAGGGAAAACTGAAAGAAAGTTTAAGACCAGAATATATGAGCATTATTATAAAATTAAAAAAGGTGATGAAAACAATGCTTTGAGTAAACATACTAAGGCTACAAATATAGACCACACCTTTACTTTTGCCATATTGGATCAGGTTGACAACTCAGTGAATAGTGGGAATTGGAAAGCTAAATTGGGATGCCTGGAAAGTAAGTGGCAAATAATGTTAGATGCCACTACGTATCCGGGATTAAATGAATATATCAGTTTAAAACCCTTTTTACTATTAGGGAACTAGCTTCAAAATATAGCCCTCATGGTTACTATAGTTACCTACAGCACTAAGGAGCACAGCAAGGAGTGAGAGATATTTATACTTGTTTATTGTTTTTAAATTGTTGAATCACTTGTCTGCTTAAGTGTATACTGCATAAGCAACTACTGATTAGCTATGATAATTCGTTTTTATTGTTACACACAGTTTACATCTTTTTATAACCTTTTACAGCAATTGTACAGGTTATCAGTTGTATATAGTAATGTAATTATTAGTAGTATTTATGTATAATGTGGCATATTAGCAAATATAATCATGTCTAATGGCTTTTTAGTATATGTTTTTTAAGTATAATTAATTATATAATGTTTTAAAAAAGGCGCCAAAGTTTGCTATAAACGTCAGAGTATGTGACCTACTTGTTGGTTCTGATGAAATCTGTCTGCGACAGATGAAAGCGCTAAACCACTGGATGTAATTTGTCTTTTAATACATTAAAACAGAGTTTAAAAGATAACCGTCAATTGGCATTCTTATAATCGTAAGTTTACGTTGGATAAACACATTACGTTCTGCCCGAGTACAGGAGTTCGGATTGGGGTAAATCGAAATGTTTAGGGAAATGGCCATCAAGACTGATGTATTTAAAAATAATATAAGTTATAGTTATAGGAGAAATAAGAATATTAAGAACATCTTAGAGAAAAAGACCAACTATATACATGGGGCTAATAAAAAATGTGGGACTTTTAAGTGTGGTAGATGCGCGCAGTGTGCATTTACAGCAGGACAAAAGGAGATAAGAATACCCAGTCTTAGAACAACATTGGTTGCCAAAACTTACAGTAGTTGCTATACGAGTGGGGTGGTATACCTTGCCTTTTGTAAGGACTGCTGGAGCTACTATGTTGGGAAGACCGAACGACACCTACGATCCGGAATATATGAACATATGAGGGACATTAACAAACATAATGAAAATAATGCTATATACAGACATGTTTTTGGTCTGTAAGGATGCAGATTTCAAATTCTGGGTAATAGAGGAAGTAAAATGTCTTGAGAGGGGTGGTGATTGGGAGACCCAACTGGAGTTAAAAGAAATGATGTGGCAACTTAGACTGGACTCTTGTTGTGGCAAGGGGCTTAATGACCACACTTCCATCACCCCAGCATTGAAAATGCTTGCACCTGATCCCAAGAAACACAAGTTATGACTACCATCACCAATATTTAATTGAACTATGTTGGACCTATTCCTAGGGTAGATTTTATATATATATATATATATATATATATATATATATATATATATATATATATATATTATTACATTTATTAGATGTATTCAGAATATACACACTCCTTGTTATATTGTATTCCCTGATTTTGACTTTGATTGTATTGGTGTGTTTCTCTCTCTATATATATATCTATATATATTTTTACACACACAATTTTTACACAATGTGTCATTAATTTATTGGAAATTTTAAACATTTTTAAATATTTTATATATATATATATATTGTGTTTGAACATATTTCTAAACAGTACAATATGTATCTATACATTATGTTACTTCCCCTAGTATATTTGTTTTTGTATTTGTATTTATATCAGTATTTATAGAATTTTAAATATACATATAAATGTATATATTTATTTATATATTTATATTTATATTAGTATTTTATTGTAGTGGTTTTTATATATATAGATATAAATATTGTAGTATATACATACACTTATATTTACTTATATACTCATATATATTTATCATAACTATTATATATTTGTTCACCATTATGCCTATTATATATATATTTCCTATATTCGTATTTATTGTGTGTTTAATACCTATGTACTGTGTGTATTTTAACCTGCAAATTACTTATGTTTACGTATTTATACAGATTTTTAAATGCTCTTTAAAGTATTTTTGGTAAGGTTTTACTTTAAGAAAATGAAATCAATTAATTAATTAACTATTTAATTAGATGCCAGCTGGGTAGTTTAAAATGGGGCTAATATTCTTAATCCTTGGATTCTAATGAAGTCTCCGATTGGAGACGAAAGCGCTTAATCTAAGGCTCTGATTGCATACAGGACAATCGTTTGTACTATGGATCGTTTTGTGTAATAAACTTTTTTGGTGTATTCCTGGCTGCATTTGATTGAACTACAGAAGACATCCTTTATTGTTGACTGGGACCACAATCTGTTTGGTGTTTTGCGACGGAGTGTTTTGGTTATAAATCCAAATCAACAAAAGAATGCCTTCACCAGAGGAAAATTTAAGTTTTAGAATGGCCCAGCCAGGGCCCAGACCTAAATCCAATAGAAAATCTGTGGGGTGACATGAAGAGGGCTATGCACAAGTGATGCCTCTCACAATCTGAAAGATATGAAGTGCTATTGCAAGGACAAGTAGGCAAATATTGCCAAGTCAAGATGTGCCATGCTGCTAGATGTGCCATGCTGATAGAGTCCTACCCAAGAAGACTGAATGCTGTAATTAAATCAAAAAGTGCTTCAACAAAGTATTAGTTTAAGGGTGTGCAGACCTATGCAACCAGCTTATTGTATGTTTTTTTTTATATTTCTTTCCCCTAACAGATTACTTTTTCAATTGAATTGTACAGGTTATAGGTCATATTAAAGGTGGGAAAAGTTTTGAAATTATTTATTGGGGTCTGATTTTTTTATATCACAAAAACCTGGCATTTTAACAGGGGTGTATAAACTTTTTATATCCACTGTGTTAATATATATATATATATATATATATATATATATATATATATATATATATATGTATATATATATATACACACACACACACACACACACATACATATATACAAAAAAAAAAAAAAATATATATATATATAAATATATATATATAAATGTGTTAAATGTATGTATAACCCACTACTTAAATATATCATGTCCAACCTCACACTACAGCGAGGAAAAGGGAAATCTCCTGATCCGTGTTGTATTCCGATCTCCGTTCAGGATTTTGAAGTTTTAAAAGTTCGATCATATGGTCTTCGAAATTCTGTAGGTGCCCCATATAGATGTGTATATATTTATTTTATTTTTATTTATTTTACATTTGTTAACCGGGCTAGTCTGGCTGGATACATGTCCATTTTCAGCAGAGGCCCGAGGAGAAAAGCTCCACTATCAGACTAAGACAATACATGAGGAATACTTTACTAAATAAATCAATCTTTTTTGTAAACAAAACAAAAAACAAAAATGTACAAAGACAAAATAAAGTTTGTCTGGACTAATTTAACTAGGTAACAAACAGAGTTCAAACAGAGTACACATTATGTGGCTGAGGAGATAAGCTCAGGCACCAAAGTATAAAGTTGAGTTAAGGATATCTGTAGTAAAGCTAAATAACATAATCATCGGTCAGAAGGCTAGAAGACAGAATTGGTAGTTAGCTGAGGGAAAGAAAAGCTGGTAGTTAGAAGTGTTAAAAAAAAGGAAGTTAGAAGGTAAACAGGTAGATAGGTAGTAAAGTTAAGGGAAAAAGGGGATAAAAGATAGATAGAAAATGTAGATAGAATATGTTTACATAGGGTAAAAGCATTTTAACATAGTTAAATGTTAAGAAAGTCAAGTTGAAAAGGAGAGTGAGGAAGCAGGATAGAGATGAAAATGCTATGGTATTAAGGTAAAGATGGTCTAGGTATGGCTGAAAAGTAAATAGAGAGAGGATGGCTATATGATCAAGTAGGCAATGAGATTAGAGAAAAGAGTGAAGGTCCAGAGAAGGGGGCTGAGGATGTTAGTCTAGGTAAGAAAGGGAGAGGAAAGAATGGCAAGTAGCAGACTGTTTAGAGTAATGAACAGTACTATGCTCAGTCAGGATTGGAGCAGGGGCAAAGCCAGTGAATTAGTAGGTGGTTTTTTATCTGTTTTTTGAAAAGGTGACATGATGTTAGGGAGGTCAGTTCAGTGGGAAGTTTATTCCAGTAAGAACCGATAGTGTTTGCAAATAGGGAATCACCTGATTTGTTATGAGATTTCAAGGTAGTAACTAGTAGCTTGTTGGCTGATCTGAGTGTCTTGAGATTCTTATAAGGTGTGATGACATTATTTAGTATGGGTATATTGGAGGGGTAATGAAGAATTTTGAAGGTGATGATTAGTTGTTGTAGGAGTATAAGGTTTGGGAGTTCAAGCCAGTTGAGTTTCTTTAAGTTAAGACAGTGGTGAGTTAGGAAAGGCGAGCCAGTGGCAAATCTGGCTATACTGTGGTAGGCAGTATTCAGTTTCTGAAGATTGCCTTTAGATAAGTTGACAAAGGAGGGAGGCGTAAGTTAGTGTAGAGATAAGGTGAGTTTGGGCAAGGGCTACTCGGGAGGATGCAGTGAGATAAGGCTTTAGCCTGTATAGGGCACCAATCTTTTTATTAACAGTTTTGATAGTTAAATCAATGTGACAGTCAAAATTAAGCTGGTTATCTATGGTAACGCCTAGGAGTTTAGTGCAGTTGTCAGGTTTGATGATAGTGCCATTACAGGATGTTATAGAAAAGAGATAGGGGTGGATTTAGAGGTAGGGGTAAAGAGTAGTAGTTTGTTTTTTGGGATTAAGGAGGAGACAGATGTGTTGAAACCAATTTTCTGCTGCAGTAAAGACTGCTTGGGTAGTGGAGTGGAGTTCTGCTGGGGTAGGGGCAGAGCAGATGAGAGTGGAATCATCTGCATATTGTATGCATGTGGATGTTGGTAGGGAATTGGGCAAATTGTTGATGAAAATGGAGAAAAGTAGGGGCCTAGGATAGATCCTTGTGGGACACCAATAGTGACAGGGAGTAGAGTGGATAGATGGCTGTCCCACAGGACAGCTTGTTTTCTATCAGTCAAATATGAATTGAACCACTGTAACGCTTGAGAATCCAGTGATAGAGATTTTAAGGTATCAAGGAGAAGTTGATGGTTGACCATATCAAATGCTTTTGAGAGGTCCAAAAATAGTGCAGATGAGAATAGGTTTCTATTTCGATTTTTATTTATGGTATCAGAGAAGGAGAGAAGGGCAGTAGTAGTGCTGTGGTAGGGTCTAAAACCATGTTGAGAGTCTACAAGCAGGTTGTTATTTAAGAGATAGTTTAGGAGTTGATGGTGAATACAGCGTTCCATTATTTTCGATAGAGGCGATAGAAGGGCAATAGGTCTAAAATTGGATAGTTCATTAGAGTTTCCACCTTTGTGGAGTGGAATAATGTGGGAGATTTTCCAGCAGGATGGAATTTGGATTCTGTTATGGTTCTGTTTATTAAGATGGATACTGGGTAGGCTATTTCTTTTGCAGCTAATTGAAGGTATTCAGCTGGAAGTTTGTCAGCCGAGGGGGTGCAGGGTTTTAGTTTAGACAGTAGTTTCTGTATATAGGTAGTTGAAACGGTTTCAAGTTTTAGTGTATAGGTATTGTTGGGGATGGGGGTAGTTTGGAGGGAGGGGGGTGGAGACATAGTGCTTGCAAGTGAGTTTACAGTTTGAGAGAAGAAATTGTTAAAGGTGTTGGCTATGATGTTAGGTTGTTTTTGTGCTAAGCTAGCTGGGGTAGGTGTTTTGGTGTTGCCTGGGTGGAGTAGTTTATTAATTCCTGACCAGAATTTTTTAGGGTTTTGGTTTTGGTTTTGTTGGTATTGAAAGTTGTAGTTTTTTTTGTCTAGGATGACAAGTTTCTTTGTTTTGTTTCTTAGATGTTTGAAGGTTTGATGGTCAGTAGGGCTTTTAGTGGATCTCCATTTTGACCATGATTTATTTCTCTCTCTCATAGTTTGTCTAGTTATAACAGAGAGCCAAGGAGCTGCTTTGGATCTGATTCTGACTAATCGGGATGGGGCATGTTGGTTTAGAATTTGTAAGAAGGTGTTGTTGAAATGCGTTACTGCTTCATCTATTGGGAGGTATTTTAGAGTTGACCAGTTATATTCTTTGAGTTCAGTTTGAAAGGATGTGAGATTGAATGCTGTTTTGTTGTATTTAGTTCGATAAGTAGTTTGTTTAGGGATGTTGCATTTTGTTTGGTGATAAAGGTAAGGAGGTGGTCACTAATATTGTCAGGGAGTATACCTGTTTTATAGGAGAGGGGATTGTTGTTGGTTAGTATCCAGTCTAGGATTGTTTGTTTGTGGGTGGATTTATGTATTCTAGTAGGGGAGTTAATGGTTTGGTGAAAGTTAAAGAGGTTAAGGTGTGTGGTGGGTTTGGGGGATATGCAGGAGTTCCAGTCGATATTAAAATCACCTAGGATTATGGTTTCCTGGGGGAATGTGCTAGAAATCCAGCTTAGGATATTTTCCAGGGTGTGGATGTTCTTGCCTGGGGGGATGTAGGAACATATTATGTTTATAGCTTTGGTTTTGTTAATTTGGAGTTTGGTGGAAAGAATTTCAGCATTTCCTGGTGAGGGGGGGAAGGAGTTAATTAAAGCCACCTGAAGTTGGGATTTGAACAGGAGGGCCACTCCTCCACCTTTTTTATTAGGACGGTCTTGTCTTAAGGTACTATAGCCTGGGGGGGTGAATTCATTGTCTTTGGTACTAGGTTTAAGCCAGGTTTCTGTGAGACAAAGGATATCAAAGGCATAAAAATCAATTAAGGCATGGAGTTGAGTGACTTTGTTGTTGATGCTACGAATATTAAGATGAGCAATAGAGAGGGAGTCAGAGGAAAAGTGTGGGTTAGAATAAATGGTAGTTTGTTTTAGAGGGCTTTGATTTTGGAGGGTATTGGGGCCAGGGTTGGGGTGGATATCTCCATATATAAGTAAAAGAGTTTGGGGTGGTTGTAGGGGTTTTGTATATTTGACTGGTATTAGAGTGAGTCTTTTGGAGGTTGTGAGTTGGTAGTGGCGGGCTTTATGGTAGAGAGGGGAGGTAGGGACAGGTAGCTAGTATATTAATATGTGATTGTTTGGGTAGGGAAGTGTAGTTGTAGTATGTTTGGTTGAGGTAGGAGTTTGGAATAGTTTGAGATTTTCATAGGAGGTAAGGGTGTAGTAGTAAAGTAGGATGTTTAGGAGAAGAAGAGGAATGAGAGTTTTCAGGGTTAAGGTCATGTTTTTATAGAGTAGGAGGTTAGAGATAATAGGTTTGTAGGGAATAGGAGGGATGGTTTCAAGAGAGGGTGTGGTTGAGGAAGTGAGGAATTAATTGGTGGATGTATTGGGGAGATGTTATAGGTTGCTGTTTACTTGGGGGTGTGTCTTGGGAAGTATAAAGGTAGGACCCCTGGGGTGGGTGGGAATTGGGGGTAGGGAGGAGGCGGAGTGAGCTGGCTTAACGGAGCGGGGAACAACAAGACGACCAGTAGCAGAAAACAATCAGTCAAGAGGTAGAGAACAGGTGTAAAAGTAAAGGTGGGTTAGAAAGGTAGGGAAGAGTTGTGTGGGGTTAGTAATAAAATACTGGATAAGGTAAATGAGATGTGTTTGAGAAAGAAAACTAAATAAAACTCAGGTTGGAGCAATAAGAAGAGCAGTAGGAATTACTAATGATTGTGAAAGTAGGAGATGAATTGACAAGAGCGCCACCTAGTGGCCAGGAAAAGGAAAGAAAAAAAACAGACGAAATACACTGGAGGTTAATTAAGTATGAAAAGCAGGAAACAGGGAGGTATAAGTAAGGGTAAAGGCAGAACAGAGGTGGGACTGAGAGAGGAAAATAGGCCAAATCTAAAAGGGGGGGGCTGCTGGTTTACCTGGCTGGGGTAAAAAAATGTCCTGGTGAGTAGTATTTAATTAATACAATAATAGGACATACTTTCCAAAAATATCTGGGAGGACAGTCTTTGTTATAAGGATGTAGATTCCTATTCAGGATACTGGATATATTGAGAAGTCCACAGGGCCTCTTAGGTTAGGTATGGATAGGAACCCTGGTGTACAATCTGTGGAGTTAGCTATAGGTAGAGAGAAGAGAGAGAACAAGCACAGGAGAGAGAAATAGTTATTCAGTAATATTGAGAGCACATTACATTTAGCATAATTCCTTTTAAATCATCAGCAGTGAGGCTTAATAATCAGTACACTCAAGCATTCAATAGTAGGTTACAAGATCAGCAGAGAGCAGTACCTATTTTAGCGTACACACTCAGAGACTACAGACTTAGTGCACAAAAACGCCAGTACAAGAATACCTCAGAGCACATTACATTTAGGATAATTCCTTTTAAATCATCAGCAGTGAGGCTTAATAATCAGAACACTTAAGCATTAAATAGTAGGTTACAGGATCAGCAGAGAGCAGTACCTATTATTAGCGTACACTCAGAAACTACAGACTTAGTGCAAAAACGCCAGTACAAAAATACCTCAGCTAAATAAGATCTAAGATCTAAAACTGTAATATAACATATTCCTCTGAAGCCAGCAAGAGGAGCTATACATTTAGTAATGATAAAACGTGTAGTACAGAATTAATAAACAACTGCACGCCAGTAAACTACCATGATAGGCAGGAGTATTAGAGCACTAGAGCTCCAGTGAGGAGACCACGTGGAGTCTAGCCTGGGGCACTACCAGAATGTCGCAGCAAGGGGAGTAGTGTTGCCTAAGGTAGTTGGCAGTTAGAGGGGCCAGGGCCAAACAATGAAAATTGGAAAGGAAATTGTAGAAAGAAGCCTGCAGGGGGAACCGGCTACTAGGCGAGCTTAAAAAAAGGTGCAGATGGCACCTTAAGATACTCCTTAAGGTTCCGCTCTCTGATAGCGGAAAAGAGCGCTACAGTGAACAAACAGATTGAAATACTCAATTACTGAGTTGAAACACGTGAAATATAGGAGCGCAAAAACATATTGGGACAAGCTTTAGGTAGAGAAGTTAAACCTGACTAAATGCACAAAGGCGCATAATGGGTGCTTTATTAAAGAGTGGAATAAAAAAGCGTTAAGAGGTAGCAACAACCCGTGCGGAGTAAGCCGCCGTTTAGGCTGGTTAGCTAGTAAAGGGGTAAGGGGAATGGTACAGGCGTCGCAAAAAACCACATAAGGACGCTATTATTAGTTAAAGGCCAAGGGGAATAAATCCGGTAATAGCGCTATTAGCCATTGGCAGATAAAAAGCAGGGAGATAATCCCTCTAAAGGAGCGACCATGCAGGAAGGAGAGATGAAGGGGGATTACCCTTTCAGGGTCCAAGAGTGGAAATGGCGTTCCACGTGTTCTGCAGTGGCATTTGGTAGATGTACAGCAGCACAGGTATAAACAGTTATTGCCACATAATTTGTCAAAAGCACAACATTATCAACAGATACTTCCACAGTAATTATAGTGAAGGAAACCCAAGAAACCGTGACTACAATTCACAACAACAGCAGTGATAAACAGTTCAACATTGCATAAAATCACAGTACTCACATGCGGAAAGATAGAGATCTACCCTCAGGACCAAGGAGACGCAGCAGCCCACCTAGGGATAACCTATAGGGAGGAAACGGCTGAGGGATGGGTAAATTTATACTATGGAAACGGAAGTGGAGTAGGAGGGGGAGGGGACAGGTTGAGAGAAGGAGGTTAGGAAGGTACAGAAGAATCTGTACAGAAGATACGAGGAAGGGGAGGGCAAGCAGAAGTGAATACACACTAAGGAAGGTTAAGGAGATGGGCAGATAGAGAAAGAAGGTAGAGTAGATGTTAAGGGAGGGATAGATAAATGAAATAAAATCAGAAGAGAGGGGAAGGGGATCAAGAGTGTGTAGGTAGGGCGGGCAGAAAGAGGCTGGTGTCACGAACAAGACGACCAGTAGCAGAAAACAATCAGTCAAGAGGTAGAGAACAGGTGTAAAAGTAAAGGTGGGTTAGAAAGGTAGGGAAGAGTTGTGTGGGGTTAGTAATAAAATACTGGATAAGGTAAATGAGATGTGTTTGAGAAAGAAAACTAAATAAAACTCAGGTTGGAGCAATAAGAAGAGCAGTAGGAATTACTAATGATTGTGAAAGTAGGAGATGAATTGACAAGAGCGCCACCTAGTGGCCAGGAAAAGGAAAGAAAAACAGACCAGAAATACACTGGAGGTTAATTAAGTATGAAAAGCAGGAAACAGGGAGGTATAAGTAAGGGTAAAGGCAGAACAGAGGTGGGACTGAGAGAGGAAAATAGGCCAAATCTAAAAGGGGGGGCTGCTGGTTTACCTGGCTGGGGTAAAAAAAATGTCCTAGTGAGTAGTATTTAATTAATACAATAATAGGACATACTTTCCAAAAATATCTGGGAGGACAGTCTTTGTTTTTAAGGATGTAGATTCCTATTCAGGATACTGGATATATTGAGAAGTCCACAGGGCCTCTTAGGTTAGGTATGGATAGGAACCCTGGTGTACAATCTGTGGAGTTAGCTATAGGTAGAGAGAAGAGAGAGAACAAGCACAGGAGAGAGAAATAGTTATTCAGTAATATTGAGAGCACATTACATTTAGCATAATTCCTTTTAAATCATCAGCAGTGAGGCTTAATAATCAGTACACTCAAGCATTCAATAGTAGGTTACAAGATCAGCAGAGAGCAGTACCTATTTTTAGCGTACACACTCAGAGACTACAGACTTAGTGCACAAAAACGCCAGTACAAGAATACCTCAGAGCACATTACATTTAGGATAATTCCTTTTAAATCATCAGCAGTGAGGCTTAATAATCAGAACACTTAAGCATTAAATAGTAGGTTACAGGATCAGCAGAGAGCAGTACCTATTATTAGCGTACACACTCAGAGACTACAGACTTAGTGCAAAAAACGCCAGTACAAAAATACCTCAGCTAAATAAGATCTAAGATCTAAAACTGTAATATAACATATTCATCTGAAGCCAGCAAGAGGAGCTATACATTTAGTAATGATAAAAACGTGTAGTACAGAATTAATAAACAACTGCACGCCAGTAAACTACCATGATAGGCAGGAGTATTAGAGCACTAGAGCTCCAGTGAGGAGACCACGTGGAGTCTAGCCTGGGGGGGGGCACTACCAGAATGTCGCAGCAAGGGGAGTAGTGTTGCCTAAGGTAGTTGGCAGTTAGAGGGGCCACGGCCAAACAATGAAAATTGGAAAGGAAATTGTAGAAAGAAGCCTGCAGGGGGAACCGGCTACTAGGCGAGCTTAAAAAAAGGTGCAGATGGCACCTTAAGATACTCCTTAAGGTTCCGCTCTCTGATAGCGGAAAAGAGCGCTACAGTGAACAAACAGATTGAAATACTCAATTACTGAGTTGAAACACGTGAAATATAGGAGCGCAAAAACATATTGGGACAAGCTTTAGGTAGAGAAGTTAAACCTGACTAAATGCACAAAGGCGCATAATGGGTGCTTTATTAAAGAGTGGAATAAAAAAGCGTTAAGAGGTAGCAACAACCCGTGCGGAGTAAGCCGCCGTTTAGGCTGGTTAGCTAGTAAAGGGGTAAGGGGAATGGTACAGGCGTCGCAAAAAACCACATAAGGACGCTATTATTAGTTAAAGGCCAAGGGGAATAAATCCGGTAATAGCGCTATTAGCGCTTATTGGCAGATAAAAAGCAGGGAGATAATCCCTCTAAAGGAGCGACCATGCAGGAAGGAGAGATGAAGGGGGATTACCCTTTCAGGGTCCAAGAGTGGAAATGGCGTTCCACGTGTTCTGCAGTGGCGTACTTGGTAGATGTACAGCAGCACAGGTATAAACAGTTATTGCCACATAATTTGTCAAAAGCACAACATTATCAACAGATACTTCCACAGTAATTATAGTGAAGGAAACCCAAGAAACCGTGACTACAATTCACA
>NC_056737.1:352674897-352677397 GCF_019279795.1 Protopterus annectens | reverse complement strand
GTGCAGATAATTTGGATTTGAAATGTTTATTTCACTGTTTATGTAGAATTCACACACAACTGTCAACCTGTTATTAGAACTGTTCACCAGTAATAGAAAAGTACAAAATAAATGTGTGTACATGAATAAATGTCGATTTTTGTACATGAAGAAATGTCAATTTGTGTTCATTAATTAATGTCAATTTTTGTACATGAATAACTGAATAAAGGTAGATTGTTGTATGGTGTAGGTAAATAAGGCATCCCCTGATAGTAAGCCCTAATGTGCATTTCGCTGGGAGAAAGAACATAAAACTCGGCTTTATTTTCAGGGGAATACGTTATATATATATATATATATATATATATATATATATATATATATATATATATATATATATATATATATATATTATATATATATATATATATATATATATATATCTATGGGTCTAGGACTCTTGCACGAACGCACTTTTTACCAAATCACAAATGGGCGGGCATACTTACACAAAAATGCTTTTCACCAAAGCAGCATTTTCGCATAAGTATGCCTGTTGTGCCTGTCGTACTACGGTGTGGATAAGGGAAAATTCCCTTTTCCCCAATGTAGTGCGATCTTGGAGTGTGAATATTAAAGTAGTGGAGGTGTGGGGGGCACAGCCCCCCACATGCAGGGTGCAGGGGGGCTTGCCCGCCTGCGTAAAAGTAGATTTAATTTTTTTTTTTTTAGCGCACTTTAGCAAAAGCGCTTTTTCAGTGAAAGCGCTTTAGTTAAAGTATGTTCGGTGATAGTGGATTCAGACTGTTGAACTTTCATTCAATAGTCCAACAGTCCTAGATCTATACATATATATATATATATATATATATATATATATATATATATATATATATATATATATATACACACACACACACACACACACACACACACACACACACACATTTCTATACATGTATGTATATATTTATGTACCATCACACACACACACACACACACACACACACACACACACACACACACACACACACACACACACACACACACACACCTTGCCAAATAAAGACACTATCCTACCCTTATTAATCTCTCCCCTCTCTATTTAACATCTCTAGTTCACATCTTCTTAAATTCAAAATATTTGCCCTAACTCCCACCTAATGCAAAGTCAAGTACAATTCACTCAACTACTGTAAGTATCCTTCCAAACCTAGCCCAATTACAGCCCTTCTACTTGATGTGGACAATCATCCCAATCCAGGCCATCCCACTCTCACTTCATGCTCCCCTCCACTCATCTTACCACTAAACCTTCTCCCACTAGTCTCCAATCTCCTCCCACCCCCCTCAATTATCAAACACCTCACTTTCTACTCAATAATCTTAGAAAGTGTTCTTAATAAAATTACACAATTACACTCTTGGATAACCCACTACTGTCCACTTATCCTAATCCTATCCAAAACGTGACTAAAAACACATATCTCTGACACTAAAATCTTACCTCTCCACTACAGCTTTTACCATCTAGATAGAAAATCCCGAAAAGGGAATAATGTATTCAGAGCAACTCAAGTTATCCCCCTACCAATAACTCTCCCAAACTTCCACCCAGCTGAACTATTTAATCCAAACTGTCACCTAAACCCTCAACAGTAATTTGCTATTTCAGCCATCTACATTCCACCTCAAAATAACATTCCTGTTCTAGAAACTATCCTCTCCTGGATTTCTCTCCATATCCCTTACAAAACTATTATCCCCGCAGATGTTAATATCGATTGTCAAAAAGTATCAAACACCTCCTCAGACCTGAACGTCAATCTCCACGGCGTCAATCAACTCATTACAACACCCACTCACTATAATAAAAATAACATAATAGTTCCACTACTGAATGGATCCTTACCTTTGATCCAAGCGTATACTAAATCCAAGGCATACTTCCCAGCTCCCTGACTGAAGACCTCCATACCTTTGTACATCGACACTTACTACATATACCCAAGACCCATCTTTACATCGACCGCCGTAATCTCTCCTCCTTCATTGTCCAAATATTCAATAATAGCCTCACATCTATAAACTAGTCTAGCCTCAGAAACTTTCCTCTTAATGATGCAGTTCTAGATTTCAGTCATACTTTCCTTGATATCCTTAACACTCTAGCTCCACTAAGGAAAGTCAGGATTAAAACAACCCATAACTCTTGGCTCTCAAAGGACACCCTCGCACTTATGAAAAATTGGGATAAAACCTGGAAACTTTGCCTTAAAGCTAAATACACCATGGTACTCCAACAATATAAAGAGCTCCAAAATCTCAATACAAAGCATATTAACAAAGGTAAAAAAAAATCTACTATGATGCCCAATTCACCCACTACTCTAACCCTAAAAAATTCTAGTCCACCATTAACAATATCCTATACCCTAGAAGACCCACTACCCCAAACCCCTATCTAAACAATTCTCCTCAAGAAACTGCCACTCTACGAAACTCTTATTTTATTGAA